>NC_132858.1:25573916-25743916 GCF_048164855.1 Canis lupus baileyi
TTACAACAGACCTTTCTAACGATATTTGTTTGGGACAGTCACGCTACAGATTGTGAATAGGGATTCCAGGGAAGGTGGCTGTAGAGGTATGAGACTCTTTGACTGTATTAATAAAACTCTATCTAGAATTCACAGCAACAAAAACAATGAAATGACAACAACAAAACACACACTTTGTTGTTTAAATGAAAGTCTGAAAGGATTCAAAGTTAGCAATATTATTGTTATTCATCAAATTTTTGTCATAATGTTTGAGTGTCTACTAAATGACAGGCACTGCTAAAAGTTTTACAGAAGTATGATTGTTATAAAAACCCTTTGGGGGAAAAATAAATAAATAAAAACCCTTTGGGGAATAGTGGCGCCTCCCTCAGTTTATAACAAAGGAGAGTATGTTCACCTTACTAAGATATCATTACAGAGTATTTCTGTTAATGTAAATGTAAAAAGAGAAAAAAAAAAAAGAACCCAGGATATATTTAATGAATACATCGTTCCTTGGACATCCCATGCACTGAGTTTTTGATCACTTATCATATTGTTAGTCAATGTTTATAACAAAGTAGCAACTATATCAAATAACTGATGATTCGGTGTTGAAATGCCCAGATCCAATTTTTCACTCCCTATTTCTCAGTGATTATTCACATTTTTATTCTGTTTGAGAACAAAAGCACCTCTTGAGTTCCCTAGTTTAATCTCATGAGACGGTTGAACAAAGGATTGGACAGATCTCATTATTTGTGTTAACTTTAGTTCCCTTATCTCTACAGACAGAAGAATGGGCAGAAAGATTTGTAAATTTCTTTAACAATCTATAATCTATAATTCTGCAATTTATATTTTCCTTTGGTTCATTTCTTGGGTTATAATCCCACATTAAATATGTCAGCCAAAAGCGGTGAGAGAGAGCTTTGGTGAGTTTCTACTATATCTTTACTTGGTTACCATTTCAAGCACAGTAGGTAATCATGAATCTATAAATGACTGAGTCTTACTGATCTCAAGTAGCATTTTCTCACTTTTCATTCAACAGATATGAATTTACATTTGTTATGTACAGAGTACACCAAATGCTTCAGATACAGTGGCCAGCAAGATAGCCTTGACTCTGGAAGCATAACATTTTTCTGGGACTCAGGGACAAGTAAATAGGTAATTCCACAGAAGTATGCCCAGGTTTAGGTTTAATTTGGTATACTATTGGGACACATATAAATACTTCCATTTTTATAAGCTTCCTGAAGGACAGGGAGTCTATGCAGAATTTGTAATTTTATTAAGAGTTGGAGGGAGTGGAGCATTGGGAAACAATAGAATATAATGCCCACATTTATTAGCTGTGCCAGCTTAGAAAAGTTGGTTGACCTCTCTGTTCCTAAATTAAAACAAAAACAATTAGAGTGGTAGTTTCAAGGATTAAACAAGACTATGAATAAAGGAATTAAAATAAGGCCTGGTATGTATTATGTTAAAGACTTAAAATATATGCTTTTTATGAATAATATTAATTTTAAGGGACACCTGGGTGGCTCAGTTGGTTAAGCATCTGACCCTTGATTTCAGCTCAGGTCGTGATCTCAGGGTCATGGGCCCCATGTCAGGCTCTCTGCGCAGCAGGGAGTCTGCTTCTCTCCCTGTCCCTCTTCCCTCCACCCTGTCTGCAAGCATGCACATACGTGCACTCTCTCTCATATAAATAAATATAACTTTAAATTTTTTTTAGATAATATTAGTATTGTAAGAGAAAAAAAGCATGCACAAAGGCTTAGAATCAAAAGAAGGGCCATAATTAATTTCCTCTATGTACTCTTAATTGTAATCTGTGGGATAAGAAATTATGCTGAGTAGATTAGTAGGTATCAGCCCAGGAGGACCTTACATGTATCCTGAAGGATTTGAAACTTTATCCAAGATGCATCACAAAACCAGTAAAGGTCTCAATGAATGACCAATGAAGAGCGAGACCTAAGACTATGACACAATAAAGTTTGAATTGTAGAAAGATCCCTCTTGTCATTGCATTCATCATCAATTGGAAGTAGAATCAATTGGGCCAAAAATATAGACACCATTAAGAACACTATTAATAATGATCCAGGTGAGAGATAAGGGTAACTCAGATTTAGTGGGGTCACTAGGGTATTTTGAAAGATATTAAAAACAAATAAATAGGGACACCTGGGTGGCTCAGTGCTTGAGCGTCTGCCTTTGGCCTAGGGCGTGGTCCTGGGGTCCCGGGATCGAGTCCCACATTGGGCTCCCTGCATGGAACCTGCTTATCCCTCTGCCTGTGTCTCTGCATCTGTGTGTGTGTGTGTGTGTGTGTGTGTGTGTGTGTGTCTCATGAATAAATAAGCAAAATCTTAAAAAAAAATTAAATAATTGCAGATCTGATTACTGATCAGATGTGGAGGGTGATGCTGAAGAACAAACCGAGGCTGACTTCCACGACTCTGATTTAAGGAAGTAAATGAGTGGTAGCATTAATCACTGAAAAGAAGAAAGCTGGGAGAGAAGAAGATAATGGCAGTTAGTTTGGGACATATTGATTCTGACAGTCAAACGATGACATCTACTAGTCTCTCTGGTGCACTGGAACCAATTCATATCAGCTTGCAAAAAGCCAATTGCTGGTATTCAGGAACTTTGTGAGCTAGTGATTTAACTATTGGTAGCCTGAAATTGGCTACAGAGGGAGGAATCAGCAAATGCTACAAATCATGCCTGTCCTCCTACAGAAAGCAAGTGGATCAGCTTACCATTGTCCATATGGAACTCATGAGAGAGCTCCGGCCTGGAGACATGAACTTAGAATTACCATTATGTAATTAAAGCCATGGAATTGAACACAATAATTCTAGAGGGACATGCCATATGATAAGGAAAGATGGCCAAGGGTGATGTTCTGATGAGAATCTCAGAGGAAGGGGTCTTGTAAAGGAGCCAGAGAAGAAAGAACAAGAGTCATGAGAAACTGTCAGAGGTCCGGGGACACAAGAGCCTAGGAAGAAAAACATTCAAGATTGAGGGGATGGAAGGGAAAATTGACGTGTGCTTCTTTTTGAAAAGAAATTTTCTAAGAATTTGTTGTGGATTTAAACTGAATATAGGAAAGAAATCACCACAACAAAAATACAAATAGAAAACAAAAATATAGGGACACCTGGGTGGCTCAGCGGTTTAGCATCTGCCTTCCACCCAGGGTGTGATCTTGGAGTCTGGGGATTGAGTCCCGTGTCGGGCTCCCTGAGAGGAGCCCACTTCTCTCTCTCTCTCTCTCTCTCTCTCTCGTGTTTCTCATGAATAAATACATAAAATCTTTAAAAAAATAAATAAAATAAAATTTCCTTGTCTAATAATTTTGTTTTATTTAACAATGCTTTAGTTACAAATAAATTTACAGTCACTGGAAAATAGAGACTTTTTCGTTAAAGAGCAAGAAATCTGAAGGCAGATATCTGCTGCTACTGGTCTAGATCTCTGGATTTTTCTTTGGCTTTCCCTCATGGTCACACAATATCTGCTGCGGTGTGACTAGGTCTGTGGTTCCGGGAGAAAGAAAGAGGCAGAAAGAGGGTTACTTTAGCATATTTTTGCTTATGTTGGTGTGGACAGAATTGTATCACTTAGCCACTCTAGCCTAGCTGCAAGATAAGCTTTCTCAACTTCATATCCTAAGTATTCCAACAAAAAGAGAGTTGCTTTGGGGCATTGTATGAACCAGCATACATCTTCCTCAAGTTTTTTTCTCTTTTTCTTTTCTTTTCTTTTCTTTTTTCTTTTCTTTTTTCTTTTTTCTTTTCTTTTCTTTCTTTTCTTTTCTCTTTTTTTCTTCTTTTCTTTTCTTTCTTTTTTTCTTTTTTTCTTTTTTCAGCAAAAACACCACAAGCCAGAGATGGTGATCTTGAATAAAGAAATCAACAGAAAGAGAGTAAGAAGCTCATGCCATTAGCAGACCTGAGAGCTTGCAGCTGACTCAGAAAGCTATTGTCTAGAGAGATTCATGTGACGTGACAGGTGGAATGTGCCTGGTACTCCTGGGCCAGGGAGGAATATTGAGGCCTGAAGCTCATCTTTGGCTTGTATCAATAGTCAGAGATGAGCCCTTTGCAGAACCCTACTCTTCTATGTGTTTAAAAGTATTCAATGCTGTGAAGCACCACCTCAAGTGGTTATCGACAGGGGAAATCTGGGCACATGATGCAATGGAAATCACAGGAGACTTTAAGGAACAAAAGGTGGGTCCTTCAGTTAAATCACTCCTCTCCTTTCACATTCTGACTCCCTCTTGGTTGCAACCAAAGAGAAGACTCTTCAGATGACGCTGTATCCTGCAATGGACAACATCTGCTACCTACCGGTAGTGCAGCCACTTGTTTGGCTAAATAAATGTGTGTCCACGGAGAGATCAGCCTCGCAAATTTACTGACATCGCCATGGTATTTCAGTAATAAACCTGGGAATCCACTTACTTCAGGAAGCAGATGGCTTCAGCCGGATTATGCCACAGTGGGCTCTTGGAAATGAATTATTTCAACTAGTTTGGGTTCCTAAAATGATTCTGACTTACTCGCAGTACTTGACTAGAACTTAATAAGAGTATTAGCCCATTACACTGGGTATGGTGGAGCCTCTGAATATTCCTCAAGTCGTTTAGGGTTCAGACATAATTGCAGCACTTGTGTTTCTCATAGGGGATTTTACGAGGCAATGACCTCACTATTTTGTGACACTTCAACGTGGTCAAACCTGCTCTTCCTGAATCTGGGTAGAGCAATTTATGTGCCTTGTCAAATTGTAGCCATTTATTTACCAATGCTTAATTTTCTATTTATTTACCTCATTAAAGGGACTTGACACATTGTTTCTTGTATTTGCAGTGTCTCCCTGGGCATGCATATGGGCTGAAACCACATTAAATGAATGTATTAAAGTGACATGCAAATAAAAATAAATCTCCTATTTCATTTGAACTGATATAGACACTCAATAAGCATAGTTTATTCCCCCAATGGTTTAGAAATATGCTCCAAACCATTATATACATAAGAAATACAAGGCACATGAATATGACAGTGAAAATTCTGGAATGTTTATTCTTATTAAAAATTGTAACGTATCTCAAAAGCTAGGTAATCAGTATTTTTAAAAAATCTATTGTTAACGTTCACCAGATCAATAGATGTATCTGTTTACAGATGCACAAATAGAGATCTATAAAATGAACTAGACATTGCATTATTCTCCTCACCTGGCAGTGAGAAGGAAAACTCTCACTACCTTCATAGAGCTTGTAGTTAAGAAACAATTTATGTTTCTTAGTTTTCAGTGGTCACAAAAGCAACCCACGCTTGTTTACAAAGCATGATTTCATTGCACCCTTACATTTACTTTCCTCTTCCTAACCGGGAGGAAAACTATGCTTATTTTTGAGAAGAAGAGACCTGAGCTATACACTGTGTGAAGAAAAACAGAAGGGAGAGCACAGGTGTTGTAAAGAAGCCATACTGGTTTAAAAAGAACTCTTCTTGACGCCAAGCAGCACTGCCACTCTGTAACAGCTTGGTTGATCTCTGCAAATAGAAGGTCATGAGAGTCAATATGATATAGAAATGCTTCAGAGATACTACTGGATCAAAAGAAAAAGAAAAAAAAAGGACACAATGCAAACAACCTGTAGAATAGTAGACTATTCAGGGCACTGTGCAAATTTGGGGTAGTCTAAGCACATAACCTTAGTCTGTCCTGGTTGGACTCCTTGGACGGTTGATTCTTAGCGGGATTTTCTGTGAGTTCTAGGAGTGAAAACATCTAGCCAGACATTGCATTTTGCAAAAATACTATAGCTATTATTCATTTCTTGTTTCTCGAACTTGAAAATGAAGAAACATAAATGCATGCAGCCTTATGAGCCTTTCGATCTTTATTAGCTCCAGACATAGGCCTCAGATGGTGGGGAGGCCATCAGATTATTAAAACAAACCATAACCATATAGCTACCATGAGGTTTCCAGGTCACCTGCCTCATGGTACCGCAGCTTCCAGGTTTGTTACCATAAGCAGTCCTACATCTCAGTGACACTCTGCTAACAGCGTTCCGTGGAGAAGTGTTCTTCCTCTGTTGAACTCTATTTACCAGGTGGTCCAGTTGTCCGAGTGTTCACAAGGAGATTTTTCTAGACTGTCTACCTTGTTTCTTTCTCCAGAGGGTGCCCTGTAATTGAGAGAGGGATAGATCTCACTTTCACTTCTTTCTCCCAACTTAAGCAATGCAGGTTTTTAGTCTAAAAAAAAAAATACTTATTCATGAGAGTCACAGAGAGAGATGCAGAGACATAGGCAGAGGGAGATGCAGGCTCCCTGTAGGGAGCCCAATGAGGGACTCGATCCCAGGACCCCGGGGACACGACCTGAGCCAAAGGCTCAACCGCTGAGCCACCCAGGTGCCCCTAGATTTTTAGTCTTTTATTGTGAAATGATGATTACATCTGATTAGTGACCCTCTTTTCATGAAAAATTTGTGGATGCATTTCATAGTTGTGATTTGAGAGTTATTTAAATAATGTTACACGTAAGCTCTGAGTCTTTCTAAGAAACAACTCAGTACTATATAGGTGAATACCAGAAGGAAATTCCTGGTTAATCTATCTAAAATAAAATAATTTGGGCATTATGCATGGGTTGATGGAGTATTACTTTTTGTCCATGCTGAATAATGTAATGTAGAGGCATGTTACCTAAAATATTTATGTGTAATTAGGTATATTAAGTACAAAAGTTCCAAGGTGCAGGTCTGAAAGTAACTATGATTTCTGCACATCAGCTATAAAGAATGCAGTTTTATTGTGAAAATGATTTTAATTAATTCTATATTTTATTATTTGTTTATACTATATAGCTGTTCAATGCAGTTTAATGTTAAAGAAATTTCCATGAGATGAGTGGCTATCAGCATCAGCTGATGCATCATTAAAATATAAGTATGCAGGAACGGCTGGGTCCTGGAGTCAAATCCTGCATCGGCTCTCCACAGAGAGCCTGCCTCTCCCGCTGCCTGTGTCTCTGCCTCTCTCTCTGTGTCTCTCATGAATAAATAAATAAAATCTTAAAAAAAAATAAAACTGTGCAAACAACAGGGGCTATAGGAATAGATAGATTTGACATCAGTTTTAGGTCTGCTGATTATTAGCAGTGGGTCTCGAGGAAAATTGTTTCTCTTCCCTGAACAGCAGTCTACCATCCGTAAAAAAACATACTCAATCACTCATTTACTCATTCATTTTTTTTCTGTAACAAATATTTTTGGAACATCGGTTTTGTTGAGGACTTTTGGTACTAGACACTGGAGAAAATACAGAGAATAAAAGATTCCCTACCTTCACAGATAAAATGTGTAAGTCATTGTGAAGATTAAATACTATAATGTACATGCCTTCGGTAACCATTAGCTTTACTTTTTTTTTAATCTTCAAAATAATATTTTCCCCTAAATTATTAAAGAGAAATTGGTTAAACTGTTATACCAGGAATACTAAAGAGTTTGAGTTTACCGTACCTTAAAGCTAACCAATGTAACCTGTCATAGGATCATAGTTGCTGGCAGAAAGACATGAGGCATCTGGGTCAGAGATGAAAGACAGGTTATTACTCATATCAGTAGCCCCACCTGGAATGTCATCTTGATACTTGTCCCTCAAGCCCCCATTCCCACCGTGCAATGCAATGAAAGCGAGATCTTGCCCAAACATACAGTGGGGATGCATTATAGAGAAGACCACAGATCCTAGAAAACCCTATTCTTATCTAGGTGATGCTGGGAAATTCCTGGGAAAGAGATATTACCGTTATTGCCTGAATACAAGCAAATCTACTGTGTAGAAAAAGGGAGATTGTCTCCATCTTTATAGACTTGGAATGTCTCCAGGGAAGACAGACATTTCTGTCTTCACTATTCTAGAATTTGAGCTAATCTGCTCCAGTGAAGATGACTGTCTCTATCTTTCCAAAGTGATCTGCTTATACAATCATTTTTGAAAAGATAGTCTGAAACAAGTTGGCTATTAATACCTACGTTCGTAGAAACATGAGGGATTTATGCAAAATTATTTTCCAACACCACTGTCCAAATATATTACCAATTGATTGTACTATTTATTTATTTATTTGATTTATAAAGATGTTATTTATTCATGAGAGACACAGAAAGAGAGGCAGAGACACAGACAGAGGGAGAAGCAGGCTGATGCGGGACTCAATCTCAGGACCCTGGGATCACACTCTGTGCCAAAGGCAGACCCTCAACCACTGAGCCACCCAGGTGTCCCTTTTTTATTTATTTTTTAAACATAAATTTTTATTTGTCCACTGGTCTTTAGTTGTATAAGAACGAACACATATTCACATGTTTTAGCTGAGAAAAGATAAAAAAGACTTTCACTTTCTCTTCCTATGGGGACAGTGTCTGCAGAGGGAGCTGTTGCCTATTCACACAGTATCCTTACTTCCTGGGCAGGAACCAATCTTGCGTTGAGCATGACAAGTATAGGATCTTAGTTTCCTGAGATGTAGGTTTACGATTTTCTTAGAGCAGGAGCCCTGTTTCCATCCCTTTGGTTTGTACTCTGGTAATAGCAGTTCTGTTCTCTCCCTTCTGAGATCTCCTAAACTTCTGTTTCTTTGTATTAAGGAGACAGGACTTCCCTACAGAGGGAAACTCATTGCACTCTGTCTATTGGCTCCTCTGCCTATAACTAAATGGGTAAGTCAGGTCAGTCTGGAACTGTAGGCTTTTTCAATATCAGTGTAAGGAAATAAGAGACCCTACTTTATATTTTTTTAAAGTATTTATTTATTCATTCATTCATTGATTCATTCATTCATTCATTCATTCGAGACACAGAAAGAGAGAGGCAGAGACAAAGGCAGAGGGAGAAGCAGGCTCCATGCAGGGAACCCGATGTGGGACTCCATCCCAGCACCCCGGGATCACACCCTGGGTCAAAGGCAGACGCTCAACCCCTGAGCCACCCAGGCATCCCGAGACCCTACTTGAGATGTCACCCTAATTTGTGCTTTGTAAAGGGATCTTTACCAAAACATGCATTTTAAAACTTAATAGGCAATGTTGTGGTATTAATAAGTTGTCCCAGTTTAGATGCCATTTTTGGGGGGTGGGCGTTCTATCAAACAAAACCTTGAAAAGGGTAAATCGGGACAAGCATAAATCTTATGTCTAAGAATAATTATTCTAAAAAAAAAGAATAATTATTCTATGTGAGTTGTTTTGAGTGTATCAACAGCAAGAAACTCCCAGGGTTAAAGCTAGGCTAACCAGCAACATAAAAAGGATTACAAAAGAATAAATGGAATCTGAGAAAGAAATCTTAGAAGTATTGGTCTCAAATTTGTTGAGGTAGTAACCCTTGTTTCCTGTTTCAGTCATTGTAGCCAGTCAGTGATGATTCCATATACTTATATATAACTTCAAAATAAATACTTTCTTTCCACACCAAGGTGGAACCATTTATCAACCCCTAGAACACTGTCAAGAGAAAATAAGGAAGTATAGCTGCAGTGGTACTATTGATATCCTAGATGATGACCCAAGATGTAGAACATAAGTTACAATGGAAGGAAAGGTATATCACTACTAAGACCTCCCCAACTCCTGATCTCTCAGACATAGATGCCTTGAGAGATGACAGATAGTCATCTTGGAAAACTATCAGATGACAGGAAACCTAAATAACAATGACAAGAAATTACAAGCTTCTTCTAAATACAAAAGATGCAGAAAGTATCAAGAACACTTACACAGCAGGGAAAATTATATTTATGCAGTGCACCTGAAATCTTGTGATTTGCATATCATTTTTGTCTGACTTATTAATCCTAATGAGTGCTTATTAAGCACTTAGTGATGAAAAACATTATTCGAAGTAATAATAGAGTACAAAGTATTAAGCAAATGTGCATGTCAAGGTGTACAACTGCAAATTTTAGTCCTTGCTGATTTTACTTCCATAGTATTTTCTTCTTGAATTTATTCTCTCTTTTCTATTTCCACTACTATCAACCATTAGTCTTCTGGCCTCCATTTCAACTTAATTTCCAAAGTGCTCCAGAAGTAATTTTCTCATAAGCGTGCCGTTCAAGGCCATCTGTTTGTTCATCCCAGTCTCTTTTTTAGTTTTATTTTTCAATACACATTCTATCTATCATCTCTCAGTCACGTCAAGGTTGGACCTCTGCTCATGGCTGTCTGTAGAAATCTACTCATTTTTCAAGGCCCAGAATATCTGTCACTTTCCTATATACTTTTTTTCTGAATATCTTCTCAGTAGCCCATCTCTCCTTTCTTTAAGGAGCTTAAAACTGTGTTAGCCTTTTTATTTTTAAGATTTTATTTATTTATTCATGAGACACACACAGACACACACACACACACAGAGAGAGAGAGAGAGAGAGAGGCAGAAACACAGGCAGAGGGAGAAGAGAAGCAGGCTGCATGTGGGAGCCCGATGCAGGACTGGATCCCAGGAGCCCACGACCTGAGCCAAAGGCAGATGCTCAATCACTGAGCCACCCAGGAGCCCCATTCTTCTTCTTTTTTTATATAACATTTGTCTAATTATTGCTTCTATGAAGTTAATCTTCTATTCATGTTAGGCTATATTATAAATCCTGGGAGGTCAAGAATATGCCATGTTTAAATACTTTATAGAACCCTAGGAGAGCACTACACACAAAAATGTTTTGTTAAATATTAGCAATTTAATTACTTAGATGCTAAGTGTTTATCATTTAAAGCCAAGAAATCAGTGACATCCCCAAGCACATTTCTAACTACTAACAGAGGACCTGGTCCCACATAGCCACTCAGGGAGGATCAGGAGGGAGAGTTGTGGCTTTGGTTTTGAAAGGTAGTATATTTGTAATTTTCTGTTTCTACTCTTGATTACTTCCAATACCATCAGTTAATCCTTTGTTGCTTATAGTAAGCAGATCTAAAAAATGGCTCTTTGGATTTATCCAAATATGTAATGAGGAATTATAGCAAATTCCAAAACAAACAAAAATTTTACTTTATATGTAAATTACAGCTCAATTAAGTGGAGAGAATCTGCACAAATAAGCATGAAGACATTGAGCGTCTCGTATATATGAAGGGCATCTGATGCTCATAATGTAGAACAAGATAAAAGTAGTTGAAACAGCTCCTCTCGGGGGTGCTTGGGTGGCTCGGGGGTTGAGCGTCTCCCTCAGCTCAGGGTGTGATCCTGGAGTCCCTGGATAGAGTCCCATGTCAGGCTCTCTGCATGGAGCCTATTTCTCCCTCTGCCTGTGTCTCTGCCTCATTCTGTGTGTCTCTCATGAGTAAATAAATAAAATATTTTTTAAAAAAGGAAACAAGTCCTCTCCTTTGCCAGGTATTTTACACAATACATTCCAGAGAGGCCTTTGATGGCAATAGATTCCCTCTAGTAATATGATCATATGAAGGGATAAACTAGGCTCAAGTGAGTTTATAAATCAATGAGGATAGAATAATACTATGAAATTCATAAGCAAGAAAACATCATTTTTAGATTGAGACAAAGTCTCAGATGAATATTTTCTGTGTGTTCCATTTCTAACATAGATGTTAGTATCTGACCATAAACTGTTAAAATGCTAAAAGGGACTATAGAAATGACCTGGTATAAATCCATTATTTTATAATTAATACAACTTGTGATTTATTGAGGTAAAGTGATTTGCTCAAGGTCACACTGATAACTAATGATGAATTAATATTAAACCTTAGTTCTTCTGACTCTTAGATCAGTGTGTATTTTATTTTCCACAGATAATAAATTGCATTACATTTTCCACAAATACCTCATCTGCCAGGCACACAATAAATAATTCATTACATTAAATTTTATTTTGTTTTCTTCTACTCATTTATTTTCTTCAAGCATTTTTTCACCTAAATATGAACTGTGTGCTTCTAATACATATAAATATTTGTCAATCTCAATATCCATCAACTTCTTGCTTTCACAGAGGAAGAGCTAAGAGTGAATAGCCATTTAAAAAAAAATTAATGTCATGGAGAGACACAAGGAACAGAAAGGTGTTAGGGATAGTCATTGATGAACTCATTTACTGAGATACATATCAGAGAATTGTATATACAACTACGAGGTCAGGAGAAATTGAGTTGTGCTATAATAGAAATAGATGGCTCGTGAATCTAGAAGATTGATAACCTGGAAACACAAAAGAAAGAAAATATATAAGAATGAACGACCTTAAAGCCTATAACTGGCACACGCAGTGTTGTTGTAAGACAATATGTCAACCTAACAACAGATTGTAATAGCCTTCAATATCACTAGGGTCTCAAAGATAAATTTAGGGAGTTCTGAGTCTTTGCCTGCACAAAAGCCCACCTGTCTTAGTTCATGATTATTTTCCATTTGTAAGAGTACAAATTATTTTATGAGATCCAAGCAGATGTTCATGTATCAAGGCAAAAATCTGTTCCACTAAGAGAAAGCTTTAGAATTCTCAGAAAATAATCTCTCAGCATCATCAAACCTGGTTATCATTTCATAGGCTCAATTCTTTATAACAATATGAGTCCTGAAGAAGCTACAACATACAACCACATACAACATAAACCTATGTAGTGGGGTGAACAGTGTGCCTCCAAAATGATATATCCAAGTCCTAACCCTCAATTACCTATGAATTTAACCTTATTTGAAAACGAGGTCCTTGTAGATGAATTTAAGGATCTTGAGATCAGATCATCCTGGCTTTAGGTTTAGCCCCAAATAAGATTGCTGGTGTCCTTTTGAGAAAAGAGAATGAGAACTGAGCCACTGAGCCACAAATGGGGGAGACCCATGCCGAATAGAGGCAGGAACTGGGCTTCTGTGGCTACAAGCCGTGGAACACCAGGGGTCGCTGGCAGCCACCAGGGCTGGGAGAAAGGCACAGAACTGTTTCTCTCCTTCAGGGGCTTTAGAAGGAATCAACCCTGGTATCACCTTGATTTTGGACTTCTTCCATCTTTTGGAGAATAAACTTCTATTGATTTAAACGACCTAGGTTGTAGTAATTTGTTATGGCAGCTGAAGAAAACTATTCCGTTACATAATCTCATCTTTTAAATAATTGAGAGCCGTTTTAGGGGGAATAGGAGAACTTTTCCCTCTCTCTCTCTTTTTTTTTTTTTTTTTTTTTAGATTTATTGATTTGTTTTAGAGAGAAAGAGCTAGAGAGCACGCACTAGTGGGAGGCACAGGGGGAGAGGGAGAGAGAATCTCAAGCAGACTGCATTGCGAGCAGAACCAGATGTGGGGCTCGATCCCAGGGCCCTGAGAACATGACCTGAGCTGAAACCAAGAGTCAGATGCTTAGCCCACTGTGCCACTCAGGCGCTCCAGAACTTTAATCTCTTAAAAATCTTCATACATGCTAATTTCAGAGTAATTCAATTTTACTAACTGTGTGTGAAAGGTTTTGGTTTTAAGTAGTGGTGTCTATCGGCAGGTGATAACCATTCTAATAGACACAATTCACAGACAGCATGAGGCAGAATGATTTCCTACAGCACCTAAGCCTATGGATTATAAGATTATATATTTTGGGTTTTTCTACATATTACTGTTGTTACTTTTGTATTTACTCTTAATAGAAAAAATGGAAAAAAAAAAAATAGAAAAAATGCCCGAAACTGCTAACTAACCATACATACAGGTTCCCAGTTTAAGACTCTAAGTATTATATTAAATGTGGAAGTGCCCTATGACCCAGCAATTGCACTGCTGGGGATTCACCACAAAGATACAGATGCAGTGAAACACCGGGACACCTGCACCCCGATGTTTATAGCAGAAATGTCCACAATAGCCAAACTGTGGAAGGAGCCTCGGTGTCCATCGAAAGGTGAATGGATAAAGAAGCTGTGGTCTATGTGTACAATGGAATATTCCTCAGCCATTAGAAACGACAAATACCCACCATTTGCTTCGACGTGGATGGAACTGGAGGGTATTATGCTGAGTGAAATAAGTCAATCGGAGAAGGACAAACATTATATGGTCTCATTCATTTGGGGAATATAAAAAATAGTGAAAAAGAATAAAGGGGAGAGGAGAAAAAATGAGTGGGAAATATCAGAAAGGGAGACAGAACATGAAAGACTTCTAACTCTGGGAAATGAACTAGGGGTGGTGGAAGGAGAGGAGGGTGGGGGGTGGGGGTGATTGGGTGGTGGGCACTGAGGTGGGCACTTGACGGGATGAGCACTGGGTGTTATTCTGTATGTTGACAAGTTGAACACCAATAAAAAATAAATTTATTAAAAAATGTGGAAGTGGTCGCCTACTTTGGAATGACCAAAGGGTCATTGATATCTGCCACTTGCCTTTGTGAGTGTGGTCAGAACAATGAATGGCAGTGTCACCAAGTAAAAGAATTTTCTATTATTGGGAGGATAACACAACATATGGGCATATATTAGTATCATAATCACCCCATTGGGTATTGTCAATGAATTCTAAATTATTCCATGAATGTGCATCCTATATATTTATGCTCTTCATCAGCATTCTATCTAGAAACACAGGGGGCAAATGAAGAGAATTTATTGTAGAAGCGGTGTGGGGAGAGTTAAACAAATAAGCATAGGATGGTACGGTACCTGGTGACGAGTTCCAACAATAAACCAAAGCCACCATTAAGGATGAAGGGACCAGGGGTAAAAGAATGTTACTGGAAGCTGGTGTCAGCTAGAACCAAGGAGGCTGCCCTGGGGGAGACACAGATATGAAGAGAAGCCAACCAGAGTAGGGGGGTGGGGATGGACAAGAGATGTTCTGTTGTTTCCTCAGATCATCTCATCTCCTGCCAGGGCTTCCCAGAGTCTGTGCTCTTAGAAGATATGATGTAAGGGACCTTAGGTGGTGTAGCCTGTGGGGATCAGATCCCCAGAACACAGAGCAATGCAGACAAGGCCAAGGAACTGACCAGAAGGGTGCCAGAGGGAGAGATTTCTTTTTTCTAGTACTCGTCATATAAAAAAGGGAATATGAAAAAGCTAGAAAGTAGGTTAAAGGTCCTCTAGTTTAAGCCCCTGTTGTAATAAGTCCTGGTAAAGTGAGTATGAAACTCAGGGTAATTAACTGCCTTGTTTATTGTCCATAGTCAGTGAGTGATTATAAAGGGAAGGAAATGCCACTTGTAGATTACCCATACCCAGAGGTCCAAAAATATAATCGCTGTTAGTTCTCTAAAACTTACTTTGGCATTTTTTTCTTTAATTTTTTTCTTTTAAATTTTTTCTTACGTTTTTTCTTAAATTTTTTTTTTAAATTTTTTAATTTTTTAACTTTTCTTTAAAAAAGTTTTTCTAAAACTCAATTTTGGCATTAAGCTCTGATTCCATTCCACCTGATACCTCAGTTGTAATCATTTTACCCTTACACTCATGATAGAAACCCAGCAAATATTGTCCCCATCTCACTGCCACCTCTCCATGTCATGTGTATGTCATGCATATACGTAACCTAAAACTTATCATTTTAAACATTTCAAAGTATACAATTCAGTGGCATTTAGTATATTTACACTGCTTTGCAACCATCACTAAGGTCTGTTTCAGAACACTTTCATTATCCCAATGCCAATATTATTTTGATTTACATTACTGACTGGAGAGTTTTTGTTTATTTGTCTCTTTGGCATAAGGACCAAAAATGTATTAGCATTTTGCAAAGCAAAATTTTTTTTCTTGGTTCAAGCAGCAGAATTTCATGGGATTAAAGGTAAATTTTTGAAACAACCAAGTAGCCCTTATAAAACTTTTTACATATAATTCTATCACATTTCAGTCATGGATACAATAGTTAGGGCTTAAAAGAATGAGGAGAATTACCCAAGATGCCCTAGAAATCATGCTACTTTCGGCCAACTGGCTCTTGTTTACTATAGCATTAATATCCTCTGCCCAACAGAAGTTCAGGAGATACTCGATATGTGCATTTAGTCTCTCAGTGGGATATCAGAGCTATAAATCCACGTCTATCTAATTCAGAACCTTACTAATTCCTACTCAAAATGGCTCCGTCTCTCAAGGGTGCCTCTACTTTGGTCAATATTGTCACTTTTCAATTGATAAACGTTAGGCGATTGGATTTTGATCAGAACAAAAAGCCTGTGAGAGAAGATTCTGTGGCTTCTCACTTAAAAACCATTGTAGTTTGGTAAAGATGAGAGAACTATCCTACATATGTGAAAATTCTATTAACATTTTAGCAACCACTTAAGCCACTGAAGTTGAAACTACACAGGATAGAGGCTTCATTAGCTGGCTTCTATTTAATACATCACCAGATCAATGAACATCTTTCCCTTCCCAATGGAGTCAGGGACTTCAAGCCATCCTAAACAATTTTGGGTTCACCAATCGGGTTGTGTGCTTACTTAACATCCGTTGAATCTGTCTCCACATGTGTTGCATGTACCGTTGTAATCAATACAGTACTTACTCTGATTAAATATGAATATAGTAAGAAAAAGAGCTATGGCTTTTATGCAAAGTGAGCTAAGCGTTTAACTTCATAAAGGTAAACCATTAAACCAAAATTGCTATCAGAACAGTTATGGGAGGATGAGGATAGAAGACTGAGAAAACAAGTCATTAGAGGCTATAAACACTTTGTCCTGGGATTTGTTTATAAGTGTTTTAAAATTTTAACTTCACCTTAAGAGACTCTTGCTAGAAATTACAGAAGATACTATAATAATAGCAGGGATTGTTTGGAAAGAAAGGATATATGCATCTCTACTAGCAAATTCATTTAAGGAAGAAGACTTGGCTCTACATCAACAGATTAATAATGAATATACATTTTTTTTCTGTTTTAGTTCAAAAATTATTTGAAGTACATATATATCATTTTTCATGATTTTTTTTTTTTTTTACTTCAACTGATTTTTCTACTAATTTACCAACTATTGGGACTGATCTTGTCAGGTGAGAAATCTGCTGTCCCTCGCTGCAAATGCCCAGCCATTGGAAACAGATTTTACTTGGATCAATAATGAACACTTTATCTATTTTTCTTTGGGGCTTGTCAAATTTTTTTTTTAAGTAGGCTCCATGCCCCATATGGGGCTTCAACTCACAAACCTAAGATTAAGAGTCACACATTCTGGGATCCCTGGGTGGTGCAGCGGTTTGGCGCCTGCCTTTGGCCCAGGGCACGATCAAATCCCACATCAGGCTCCTGGTGCCTGGAGCCTGCTTATGTCTCTGCCTCTCTCTCTCTCTCTCTCTGTGACTATTATAAATAAGTAAAAAATTAAAATAAAAAAAAAAAAAAAAAACAAGAGTCACACATTCCCAGTCACGTACTGAGCCAGTCAGGCTCCCCTTGTTTGCCGTCTCAACTTATGGTAATACTCAAACTTTTTTTGTTTGACCTTTTTTTGTACTCCTAAATGATGATGATGATGATGATGATGATGATGATAACAGCAACTATTATTATTATTACTATTAACAAAAATACAATAATTTAAGGCTATCTGAATGTACTTTTATCTTTGCAATGTGAAAAAGCCTGAGTAATTACACAGAAGAATCATGATAGAATCCATTCACTTTGCAAAATTGGTTTGAGCTGACACTTTAAGAGAAGAGTGAAGGTGTTTTCATTCTTTTTAAAGATTGTTCTGTGCTGTGTTTATATAGGCTTAGCCCCAGAATATTAGTTTAAATAATTTGGCCTTTTTTTTTTCTCCCTTTAAGACTCTAATGATGGGAATTGTCGGTTGGTTATGCTGTCTCCTTCCTTTCTCCCACCTCCTATGTTCAAGCCATTTTGGGGGATCTAGTGAACCCCAGTGTAACACTGTCTAGCCTCAGGAATCTTATATCCTGTTGAAGAGGGTGATAATACTAAATAATTACACAGATATTAATTAACTATCATTATGGTAATTGCTGTGAAGAAGCGCATAGTGGTATAAAATGTGAAAGAGGCACCTACCTAGAGTAGTCTCTGGCAGTAGAGAGGACTTGATGGGAGAAAATGGTGTTAAAGTGAAGCCTGAAAAGTCATCTAAATAAGGCAGGAGAAAGGAGAGCGGTTTGTACAAGGGCCCTTTTGGAGCATGCCTCGGCTGGGGAAGAAATCAAAGGCGTAATAGTAATGATTAGAATTCTTGTAATTTTAGACAAGGGTGTTGTAAATGAGGTGTAGGCAAGAGCTGCACCAAACCATACTGATAAAAATGCAGATCACTGAGACCCACCTGTGACCTCCTAATGAGAACATCTGGAAATGGAGGCTGGTACTCTCCTTCCGAGGGAACACCTGGGTGGTTCTTATGGGCAATACAAAGAGATTGAGATTTGCACAATTAGACCAACTTACCTTCTGAATGTATTACCATCTCAAACTGAAGAAATGAGCACACAGTGTCAAGCTTCATAAAATCAGGCTCAATTCTGGAGACATTCAATCCTTCCTTTTCCTTTCTTTTATTCTTTTTTTTTTTCTTCAAGATAGTAATAAAGAATTATATCTAGGGAATGTAGTAAAATCTCTACTTTTAATGACTGTCTTATTTCTCCTCTTAAACTATCAAAGGACTAGATGGGAGCATCTATTTCTCTCGTGTTACACATCAGAAACGGTGGCCCAGAGAGGTTAATTGCCTTTCTGGGAATCACAGTTTGCCCAAAGTAGTGCAAAGGTCTTCTGACTCCAGCGTCCACTCTGTTGCTCCCTAGATCCCCCATGTCCTTTTATCTCATCTGGGGGTCATTAGTATTTGCTCTCCTCCTCAAATGACACTTTTCACATGAACTAGATCTGTACTCAAAGAAACAATAAAACAATAGGAAATGCTAAATGTTGAACTTTTCACAGGTGATGTTTTCAGAAATTGATGTCAAGAATAAAATAGCTGTTGGCAGTTACAACTGTTTGGATGTCATTTTACAAAACAATTGCCTATGAGGTCTTTGTGGATTAAAGTTTGCACATAAATTGGGGAAATCTGGCTTCCTGCTCTCCCTTCTGACCTCCTTTCCCTGGCATTTTTTGTTTGTTTGTTTGTTTTTACATCAATACATAGAACAGTTGGTCCCCAGGTCTGCCAAGCTCTTTTTAGCCTAAAGAAATGATAACTATCAAGGAAGAATAGCTTCAAATGGAGGAGCCATAAAAATCATGAGAGCTGTTCTCATTTATTAACAGGTGTTGCAATTACAGCATCCCCTGAGCATGGGTGATTCTAATTAATCGTGAAATGGGACTAACTCCCTCTCTAGAGAGTTCAAACATATCAGGTTCAGCAGATGTGGGGATGAAGCATTGTGAGTTGTGAAGTTTTTCCCAGAGATTTAATACTGGATTTTTAAAACAGCAACTAGACTACGTGAGGGGTTATGGACTCATAAACCCAAATCGTTATATTGAAATCCCACCCCCCCTCCCACGTGTGATGATATTAGGAAGTGGGTCCTTTGGGAGATCATTAGGTCATGTGGTGGAGCCCTGATGAAGAGGATTTGTGTCCTTATGGGAAAAGATGCAAGAGAGCTTCCTTCTTTGTTCTACTATGTGAGGGTAAATTGAGAAGACAGCCATTTGCAAAGCAAGAAGAGTGTCCTCACTAGACACTAGATCTGCCAATGTGCCTGTGCCTTGATCTTAGACCTCCAGACTTCCACAGCTGTGAGAAATAGAAGTTGTTTAAGCCACCCAGTCTATGGCAACTTGTTATGGCAGCCTGTGCTGACCAGGACAGACAGGGTCATGTGTGTGTTTACTTCAGTGAAGGGAAATGATAAGCAAATGACCACATTGGAGTTTAGCAGAGAAACTTCATGTGGCAGACAAACTCTTTGTTGGTCGCTAGGATCCCCATCTCCTGGTATCCATGCCCATGTGTTTTCCTCCCGTGGAGTGTGTGCTGGACCTATGACCTGCTTCTAAGCGAAAGCATACAGCAAAGGTGATAGGATGCCTGTGTTGACCTGTACATGACTACATTACATAAAACTGTAAGGCTCATCCTGTAAGAAGACTTTCTCTCCTTTGCTCGCTTTGAAAAAGCAAGCTCCCATGTGGGACTGTCACATGACCAGGAGCTGCAGGTCACCTCCAATCTACAGTCCGTAAGAAGTTGAAGTTCTCTGTTCAGGAATTGCAAGGAACTGAATTCTGCCAAAAACTGTGTGAAATATTAGCCTATCCTTGCCCAGAGATTCAGATGAAATAGCAGCCACCGCCAACAGCTTGATTGCAACCTTAGGAGCCCCTAAGCTGAGGACTCAGGTAAGTCGTTTCTAGATTCCTAACACCTGTGAGATAATGAATATGTGTTGTTTTAAGCGACTATGTTTATGGTAATTTTGTTACGCATCAATATATAACTAATACATCTCAGCAAATCATTAATTTGTGTGGACAGTAGATTTCTCAACAGAGGTCTTGACAAGGAGTCCAGTCTCTGAAAATAAAGACTTAAGGGAAGATAGTTCAAGATATTTTGGGGGTTAACTTCCTTTTTTTCGAAATGTATGAGGTAATAGTTTACTAAGGTATCAATAAACCAAAGGGGTTGCTCTCCGCTTTTTTCTTTTTAATCTTTGTCTCTGTCCTACGAGATGGTTTCCTTCTAGCAAAAACACTTGTGACCTGGCTTCTCCTTATGTCATAGCCTAATTACTGGGCATTTTTCATTTTATTCCACTTCAAACCAGACTCTGCTATTTAGCTCCACTAAACTACTCATGGACGTCATGGTCAAGGACTAGACTGTGAACTAGTAGCTATACTTCCCCATCATTTGATCTTGCACCTGCTGTTCTCCTTCTTCATTTTCTCTTTAACGTTTTTGTTGTTCTTTTCTCTAATCCATTCTTCATGTCTCCGCTTAAAAATCACATGTCATAAGGAACTTTCTATAACCCCCTAAATCTAGCTGGAGAGTTCCTCCACTCCTTTCAGTAAGCATTCAGTAGGCCAGAGTACACATGTCTTTTTGCTGAAATTTCTTCTTCATTATCCTGCTTCCTTTCCTAGAGCACAAAGTAACATTGGAAATAGTATCTTAGTCACCTGTTTATCTCCTGTGTTTTAGCCCCTGGCGTGGTGTTTAAGTGCATGCTCACGTGACTTTTTTAAATACATGAAAGAATGTGTTAGTGAAAAAAGCAGAAGCCTTGGAGTCAGATTAAATCTATATTCAAATTTCAGTTTACTGTGTGACCTTGGGTAAATTACTGACTCTGTATTAGCCTTGATTTCCTATCTGGCAAAATGAGGATAAATAGCTGCCATTTCTTCAGTGAGTCATTCAAATATTAATCCATTTTTTCCAACAAATACTTATGCAGCTTTTATCATGTGTCAGACATGGCTCTAGGGTTGAGGATCTAGGAGTATACAAAAGAGACAAAATCCCTGCCTCCAGAAGCATAAAACATTTAGTAAACAAGATGGATGAAACATACAGTATGTTAGGTAGTGATAAGTGTTAAGGAGAAAAATTAATTACAGAAGAGGAATAGAAAGGTTGGGAGCGGGTTTAAAATTTAGATAAGGTGGCAGGGGAAGGCCTCACTGGAAGGTGACATTAGTGTAAAAACGAGAGGGAGGTGCTACAGCAAGATAAGTCAGTAAGTAGGAGAAGAGCATTCCTGACAGAGGGCTCAGGATACTTGTAGAGATTAATTTGCTGGAACAATCTATCGTACATTACCCGGCACATAGAGGTTCTCAGGACATGTTTTTAATTGCCTCGTACCCATTTCTTCCCTATATTGGCATTTGTTACTATCAACCTACGTACTTGTTAATCTCATAGTTTACTATTTGTCCTTGAAAATATCTAAATCATATAGTTTACTACCAGACTCAATCTGTCACATAAACTATGGGGGAAAAAAAAAGTATCTCTTTTGATTTCTCTAAATGGTAAGTGAGAAGTGAACTCTGTAGGTTTGCAGGGAGGCACAATTATTTTTCAGTTTTCTGTGAAGAATACAAGTATTCTCAGGCAAGAGTCCCAGAAGGAAATTTGAAGATGCTAAAAAATAAACCTCTTCATGGTGAGGGTGCGTAAATGACCACCTGTGGAGGCACGCCATGTGTAGCACTGGGAAGCACAGTTTACAAAAATCTATATTTTTTAAATCTATCTTCATGGAATCTGACTTTGAGTTCTTGTACCCCTGCACTTATGGGACTTCAACCTCAGGCATTGTTGGAGCTCTGGCACCCTGGAAGTAAAGAGAGCGTTGAAGCCTTGGGGAGGTCCCTTTATTGCCCCAGTCCACATTGTTGTTCAGGTCCATTGGATCTACTGGCTTCTGTGGCACTCTTGGGGCACAGTGAGGCTGGGAATTCCAGTGCCCAAGGTTTGATCTTCTTAAGTCCATCACTCAGGCCTCCAGACTAAGGTTGGCCTCTGTCTCATGGTCATTGTCTTGGGACAACATTTATTATTCCACCTTCTGCTTGCCTACATGTCTGTGTTTATCCTTAAACATCTCAGTGCAGGGAGGCACGTTCCTCATAATGGGTTTGGGCTTTTAGGCTCAGCAGCCAGGGAGGAATGTGTTGTGTTGAATGTCATTTTTCCTACCAGTCATATTTTTCCCCTGAAGCAAGGAAGAATGTAGATCGTCAATGACTTTGAAAGGAAAGGGGGATGGTGAAATACAAAGAGAAATACATAAGTTAAAGTTACTATCCTAAACTCTGCCAAACCAAACCTGGATGGTAATATCTCCAAGAAGATTTATGTTTAGTGGAAATCAGTAGAAATTGTAATTCACATGGTATCCGTTTTAAGTGGAATTGGTGCTTTTTCCTTCATCCAAGATATTTTTCTTTTGCACAACAATGCACTTCGTACCTATTCTTAGAAACACCTGCAGAAAATTCCATGTATTTCAAATATCCTATTGAATGTTGAATCATAAACAGGCAAACAAAATTATCTTTGTGCATCATCAACCTCAATTCCTTTTGGGTCAGTAAGTCACAGTTCAAGAAAATATGAAAATAATTATGATCTATTCATTTTCTTTTATGGTAATAGTGTTTCCAGTTTCCTCTAGGATGCTTATCAAAACATGGTTGAAAATCAGTGACCCTAAATCAAAAGATAATAAATGACTCTCGGAGACTGTAGTTGGTAAATGCTTTTTGAAGTTGGTTGCAGTGTTATTTGCCTACATCGATTGATAGAACTTTAGTCAACACAAGGAAGGCACTGCCCAAATGTGGTTGGTCCAAAGTGCTTAATCAACACATCCCTAGAACATTCAGAGAAAGAAAGACAAAGGAAAGAGTAGTATTATCGGTTCTTTGGTTTTGATATTATATTTTAGTAGATCCAAACTGTGTTTCTCTCTTCCTGCCAAATCCTTGCATGAGTCAGTTCTTACCATCCTTTTGCACTACCTCCCGTAGACAAAAAGATTTCTATATTTCCCAGTTTTCTCTCCTTTCTCTGAACTCCTATAATATCACAGTCTGCATCAGGCAATATGTTTTATAATTAAACCCTGTCTCATATTTGTATGACAAACAACTTTAGTTCTCTGGCTAGATTATACATTTCTTAAGAAGAGTAACATGCATAATTTTTTTTTTTTATTAGCTCTCGTGAATACTCTCAGCTTTGTGTTCAGGTGGTGGTGCATAGATCTTGTATTTAAGTACTGACTGCTTGCAGCCTCACTTGTAGTCTTTTTCATATATTCCATTTAATGCATACATTAATAAAACAACATATTGTCCCTTTTCTTCCTGTCAGGCAAGTTTAAGTGCAAACAGTTAAATAACTCACAAACATGTTCACATAATAAAGTTATTCACAAAATCATGGAATGGGAATTTGAACACATCTTTCTCTGACTTCCAATTTTGCATTTAAAGCCAAAATGCTGGGCAGCCCAGGTGGCTCAGTGGTTTAGCACCCCTGCTCCTCCCTCTGCCTGTGTCTTTGCCTCTCTCTCTCTCTGTGTCTTTCATGAATAAATAAATAAAAAATCTTTTTAAAAAAGCCAAAATGCTATAGTGATTCTGTATAAGTTGAGTGCTTACTTAAAAAAAAGGTAATGGATTTGTGGAAATATCCATAGGTAGAGGTGGAATTTCTTACGATATACGGGAAATATGATTTACTAATTTTTTCCTCCCTTGATGAATATGCATTCTTTTAGATATTCCATGTGATAACCTGTTACAGTGAAAACTAATTATTGTAGCTAAGGAGTCTTACAAAGAAGCCTGGTGATTAGATGCATAAGCTCTCTGTGTACACACCCCAGAATGGCAGTATTTCAAAGGTCATAAAATGGATTAATTCAGTAAGCATTTATTGATACTAAATCCTAGACACTATGCTAAGTGTAATGAATACAAAAAAAGTATGGCCTGCTTTTTGATCTTTACAGGCTTTCAATCTAGTGAGAAAAAATATATATAAAGAAAATAATAAAATTCTTGATATAAAATAGACTCTCATTAAATGGTATGTATTGAATTTAAATTCCTTAATGCATTCATGGGAGTACATACGGATGTGTGATTAATTCTGTCTAGGTAGGATGACGTGGGACATTTAAGATTACTAAGAAAAGGTGATATTTTCTTTCTCTATTATTTGAAAAAGTAAGACATTTAAAAGGACTAATGAGAGGGGCATGTCAGAGAGACTGAAGGGAGTTTTCTATGATACAGAACATGGCTTGTTCAGGGTCATCCTTTGTTGGTACTGCGTATAAAAAGTAGGATGAGAAACAATGGCAAATTAGATAGGAATAGATATTGAAGTTTCTGGGTGTGTGTCTGTGTGTATGGCCTTTTTATCTAAACTTTCTTCAACGTTATAAATTCCCTCATGTCACCATTACAGTAACTATTCAAAACGTCACCCAGAGCACGTATGAAGATTTGTATTAAGTTGGCTTATTATTCCAGCAACCTGGATTGTCCAAAGAATCTACTGATTTTCTGCAAGTATAAATTGCAAGTTTTCCAAATACTTTAAATGTATGCATTTTACAACCCTCACAATATCCTTAATTGTTTGCATCTCAATTTAGTACTTTCTGTTGACACCTGTGGCCATATCAAAGTCAATAGCAAGTCAATGTGAAGCACAGTATGGAAACTCTGTAAATATGGATAGAAAGTAGGTAAGCAGGGTGGTAAGTCTCTTTGTAATAACCTTCCAGAAGAAGATTCGTTTAAATCAGTTAATTTCATGGCATTCAATAAAATGTTTGCAAAGGAAAATGAGCTCTCTGGAGGAATCAAGCCGGACTCATTTTTCTAACTTTCATTTTTTTTTTCTTTCTAACTAGTTCTGACAACTCAGAAATAGTTCTCTCCATTTTTCCCCACTCTGTAGCCATCTTTTCACCATATTAAAATGCATTGCTTCTTATACCATTTAGGACTTGGTGGGAAGAAGAGGAACAGAAACAGAAAATGAGGTCAACTCTCTTTTACGAACTTTTCTACTTGATCTTAAAACAGATAGGAGTTTTCTAGTTACATGTGTGTAACCCACAGATTTGCTTCCCCCCCACCCTCAGCAGTTCAGGTTGCATATATTCTTTGTGGAAAACAAAATATTAATGTGTAGATAAAGAGGTATATTGAATAAATTATAGCAAAATGATCTTTGAGATTGGAAATAACCTATCTCTTTACAAATTGCATGGAGCACTGCTGTTGGTTTTAATGTAACACTTTGAAAATTACCTGAGAACAGGTAACCCTAAATATATATATATATATATTTAATATACCACTTATCATGCAATATTTTTTTATTTAAAATAAATTTATTGTAATAAGACACATCCTGAAGTGCACAGTTGGATGCATCCTGACATGTACCTACACCTATAAAATTTGTTCCCTTTATTGTTCCCTGATTTGTCCCTTCTTGCCTCCCCAATCATGTATATGTCTATTTCTGTGTTTGTTTCATTGAGCTCTTGGTCTGTTGTGAAGCCAAAATTATACTGCTAAGTTATTGTAATTTTATACTAAGACGTGAAGAGAGGTATGATTAGTCTTCCAGCTTTGTTTGTATTCTTTCAAAGATGTTTTAGCAATTCTAGGTCATTTGTATTCTGTAAGTTTGAGAATTAACTGAACAACGTCTTCCAAAAAAAAATCCTGCTGCGATTTTGATTAGGGATTTATTTAATTTACTGATCAATGTGGAGAAAATTGGCATTTTAACAATACTGAGTGTTTGAAACATGGGCAGGTATATCTTGATCATTTTGAACTTTTTAACTTTGCTTAGCAGTTTTTTAGAGTATTCAGAGAACGGGGTTTACCAATGTTTGTTAAATTGATACCTAACATTTCCTATTATTTGATATTATTGTACATGGCATTATTTTTTTTTCAATTTTCTTTGTTGATTTGTATCCAACAAACTCATTACTAAGTCATTAGCTCTACTATCTTTTTTTTTTTGTAGGACGCATTGAATTTTGTACACAGATGAAAATATTATCTGGAAATGTCTTCTTTTTATTAGGGATATTCTTCGTATCTTTTGCTTGCTTCATGATACCTGTAGAATCTGTTGTGATGTCAATCCTATTTATCTATTCTATTTTTTCCTGGTTATTCTGGGTAGAGATTTGACAATATTTGCATAATATTCTTGACAAAGTAGCTTTGGTTTCATTATTTGTCTATGTAACTGTTTCCAGTTCCAATCTGTATTATTTCTTTTACTCTGACTCCTTTCATTTTTAATGAAAAGAGAAGTTTTGCATTCACATCTAAGTTGAGCAGAAATTAGAGATCTTCTTATATCCCCATCTCCTACCCACATATAGCTTCCCCCACTATCAACATCCAGCACAGGAGCGATAGTTCAGTTACAATTGATGAACCTACATGGACTCATTATTATCACCCAAAGTCATAGTTTACATGAAAGTTCACTGTTCGTGTTATACATTCCATGGGTTTTGACAAATATACGATGGGATATAGCCACCATTATAGTATCATAAAGAATAGTTTTATTGCCTTAAAATTTTTCTGTGATCCACCTATTCATTTACCCCTCCCTTCTAACTCCTGGCAATCTCTGGTCCTTTTATTGTCTTGGTAATTTTGCCTTTTCCAGAATATCATACAGTTGGAATCATATAATACATAGCCTTTTCAGATTGGTTTCTTTCACTTAGTAATGTGCCTCTGTGCCCTTTTATGGTTTGATAGCTCATTTCTTGGTAGCACTAACTCATTGTCTCAATGCTCCACAGTTTATTTATCCTTTCACCTACTGTAGAACGTGTTGGTGGCTTCCAAGTTTTGGCAGTTATGAATAAAGCTATTAGGAGCATTTGTGTGCAGGTGTTTCTATGGACATAAGGTTTCAGTTCATTTGAATAAATACCAAGGAGTGCAATTACTGGATTGTGTGGCAAAAGTACATTTATTTTGTAAGAAGCTGCCAAAATGTATTCCAAAGATTTTGTACTGTTTTGCATTCCCATCAGCAATGAGTGAGGGTTCCTGTGCTCCACAACCTCATCCTTGCCAGCATTTGATTTTGTTGGTATTGTGGGTCTTGGTCCTTCTAAGTGGTGTGTGATGGTATCTCACTGCTGTTTTCATTAGCAATTTCCTAATGACCTATGATATTAAACATAGTTTAACATGATTATTTGCCATTTTCATATCTTCTTGGGTAAGGTTTCTGTTCAGGTTGTGTCCCATTTAAAAAAAAATTAGATTGTTTTCCTATGGTGAATTTTAAGTATTCTTTGTATATTTTGGGTAATAGTCCTTCATCAGATGTGTCTGTGGGATATATGTCTTCCTAGTCTGTGGCTTCATTTCTCTTGATAGTGTCTTTCACAAAGAGAGGAATTTCAATTTATCTAAATCCAGCTTATCAATTCTTTTCCTAATGAGTTATGCCTTTGATGTTGTATATAGTAAAATCATCACCATACCCAGGTCATTTAGATTTTATCATGTTATCTTCTAAATGTTGTATAATTTTGTATTTTACATTGAACTCTATCATCTATTTTGAATTAATTTTTGTAAGGGGTGAATTGTCTGTGTCTAGAATCTTTTCTTTTTTTTGCACGTGGCTATCCCATTGTTCCAATACTACTTGTTGAAAGACTATTTTTTTCTCCATTAAACTGACTTTGTTCCTTTATCAAAGATCACTTGACTATATTTATGTGGGTCTTTGTTGGGCTTCTCATTCTGTTCTGTTGGTTAGTTTTTTTCTTCTTTCACTAATACCACACTGTCTTGATTTTTATAACTTTATTGTAATTAAATTCTTTTCATTTTTATTTCTTCTTTCTGAAATCTAGAATCAAAAGAGAAAGTCATTGAATTGTGGTGTTTATTTTCCTCCTGTAGGCAGTTATTGCTCTAATTTTTCCTCTAGACAACGATTTTGCTGTATTCAACACATTTTCATAGGTTGCATTCACTAAGTTCAAAATACTTTATCATAACTCTTTTAATTATTGCATTAATTTACAGGTTGTTTAGGAGCATTTTACTTAATTTTCAAATATTTTGGGATTTTTAAGATTTAAATTCTTGTACTGATTTATGAATACGAACTGATATTCTTTACCTCTGGCAATACTGTTTATCCTCAAATCTTTCTCAAATATTAATATTGCCACTCAGCTTCTCAGCTTGTTTTCATTAGGCTTAGTAGAATTATTATTTTTTTGTATCCTTTTAGTTCTAACCTATAGGCCTTATAGAGTTAGATTTTATCTTTTCATCTAATCTGTTTGTCTTTTAATTCAATATTTTGATCATTTAGATTTAATTTTACTATTTATTTGGTTAGGATGAAATGTATTTTATCCTATTTTTCTCTTTTTCCCATCAGTTTTGTTTCTTGTTCTTTTTTTGGCACCTTAAGATCATTTTTCTAACCATTTCATTTTATCTCTTTTGTTCACTTTAGGTACAAGTTTTTGATTTTTTATGTTACTAATTGCTTTTTTTTGTTAGTTTCTTTTGTTGTTTTAATTTCAGTAGACGTTACATTAGTTTTAAGTGTACAATATAGTGACTTGACAATTCCATACATGATACAGTGCTCATCATGATAAATGTGCTCTTAATCCCCTTTACCAGTTTCACCTATCACCACTGGAAACCATCTGTTTGTTCTCTATAGTTAAGAGTTTTTTATAGGGCACCTAGGTGATTCAGTTGGTTAAGCATCCGCCTTTGGCTCAGGTCATAATCCTGGGGTCCTGGGATAGAGCCCAGCATTGGGCTCCCTGGTCAGTAGGGTGTCTGCTTTTCCCTTTCCCTTCCCCTTTGCCCTTCCTCCTGACTCATATGCTCTCTTTTGTTTGTTTTCTCTCAAGTAAATAAAATCTTTAAAATACAGAGTGTTTTATAGCTTGTCTCTTTTTTACTTTGCTCATTGTTTTGTTTCTTAGATTCCACATGAATAAAAGCATATGGCATTTATCTTTCTCTGACTGAGTTATTTCACTTAGCACTATAGTCTCTAGGTCCATCCATATGGTTGCAAGTGGCAAGATTTCATTATTTTTTATGGCTGAGTAATATTCAATTATATATGTAAATATATGTATATATGCATAAATTATTCATATATATCACATCTTTATTCATTCATCTATTGATGGACTCTTGGTTGCTTGCACAATTTGGCTATTCAAAATAATGCTGCAATAAACATAGAAGTGCATATATCTTTTCATTTTTAAATAGTTTTTTAAATATTTTATTTATTTATTCATGAGAGAAGGGGGGGTGCAGAGAACCAGGCAGAGGGAGAAGCAGACTCCATGCAGGGAGCCCAATGTGAGACTCGATCCCAGGACGAGGATCACGCTCTGAGCTTTGAGGCAGATGCTCAACTGCTGAGCCACCCAGGTGTCCCAGAAGGACACATATCTTTTCAAATTAGTGTTTTTATATTCTTCGTGTGAATATCCAGTTGTGGAATTATTAGATCATATGGCAATTCTCTTTAATTTTTTGAAAACTCCATACTATTTTCCATGGTAGCTATACTGGTTTGCATTCCCACCAACAGTGCACAAGGGTTCCTTTTTCTCCACATCCTCACCAACACTTGCTTCCTATGTTTTTTATTTTAATCATTCTGACAGATGTGAGGTGATATTGTAGTTTTGATTTGTATTTCTCTGATGGTGAGTGATGTTGAGCATCTTTTCATGTGTTCACAGACCAACTGATTGCTTGAATGTTTATAGCATACCTAGCTTGTCACTTTATTTAAAAATGTTATTAGTCCATTTTTTGTCCAGAATAAGAACCATAAATATTACACTCTTATAGCTCCCCTATATCCTTTGTGCCATCATTATCAGTGTACTTAACCTCTTCATGTTATAAATCCCACACAAATTGTTATCACTTTTATTTAGTCAATGATTTTTAAGAGCTTTGAATAGTACAGAGAGATTCTTGCTTGCACATTTATCCAAGAAGTACCCATTTCTGTTGGTCTTCATTCCTTTGTGTAGATCCAGGTGTCCACCTAATGTTTTCCTCTGACTAGAGATCTTCTAGCGTTTCTTGTCATGTGAGTATGAATGTTGTTGATCTATTCTTTCAACTTTTCTTTGTACACATAGGTTTTTAGTTCCTTTTGTTTTGAATGATAAATTCACTGGACAGATAAATCCAGGCTGACATTTTGTTTTCCTTAAATTCTCCAAAGATATTGCTGCCTCTGTCTTCTCACTTGCATGTTTCCAATGAAAAATCTGCTAACATTCTCATCTTTATTACATCTGTATAGAACATGTTACTTTTGGTTGAACTCTTTTAAAGATCTTTATTATTCAAAGATAGCAATTTAATTCTTATATGACTATTTTTCATGTTCTTTGTGCATGGGGTTTATTGAACTTCTTGGATGACTTTTCGCATAAACAGTATTTTCCCCAGCCCACTTTGGAGACTCCAGTTACCCATATATTTGATTGTATAGCTTCATGAATCTTCTCCTGGATCATTGATATACTATTATTATTTTTTTTCTTTTTTTCTATTTTATTGTGGATTATTTCAATTGCTATCTTAAGGTTATAAATATTTTCTTTTTTAATTTTTTATTTATTTATGATAGTCACACACACACATACACACACACACACAGAGAGAGAGAGAGAGAGAGAGAGGCAGAGACACAGGCAGAGGGAGAAGCAGGCTCCATGCACCGGGAGCCCGACGTGGGACTCAATCCCAGGTCTCCAGAATCGCACCCTGGGCCAAAGGCAGGCGCCAAACCACTGCGCCACCCAGGGATCCCAATATTTTCTTTTTATATATTTCATAATCTTTAATCCTGACATTAATTTTATTGAATAAATATAGTGACCATATCTCATTACTAGTAATACATCATTTGATTGATCAACAAAAACTCCTCCATTTAACTTCTCATTACACTTAGCTTTTACACACACTTGCTTCACTCTACACTTTCCACATAGGCAGGGACATTCACACTTCTGAGTTTCCTTTTATATTTTTTGTTTCTCCATTCTCTAATGTTAAATTTTAAATTGGGATATAAAATTTATGTAATGAAGCCTTATATGCTATCCTTTTGAAACTAATTTTTCTCTTCATTGTTTTATTAGTGTGATTCTTTAAGGAAATATACTCTCTTCAGTATTATGTTTATTCCGATCCTGCCTTATGTTGTATTTAAATAGGTAAGGTTTCTTCCCCTGTACCACCCGCCTCTTACAGTGCTATTGTCTCCAGGTCCAGATCTCTATTCTCTTCATATGTTAATCCACTCTCCAGTATTCCCATCCTAGTACTCACTATATTAGTCAAAATGAAACATTTTTGCTGTAGTGATATTTCACTTGACATTTATCTTTATCCCATTATCAAGACGTTTAAATATGTTTTCTATAGACCTTAACTGTCTAAAAGCTATGAATCATTTAGAGATTTTATAAAAATAATTAAACTAAGAAGTTTATTATGGTTTGGGATGTTTCATCATTGTAGTTGTACCTTCCCAAGGGTCCAAACATATCTAGAAAATACAAAAACAAAGTCAGTCCACAGTAGCTAATGAATTTTTATTACCCTCCTGAAGGCACAATTCTCAGACAGATAGAGCAAGGCAATAGCTCAGGTTCTCTCAAAGAATGATAGTTAGAACCAAGTGTGTGTGTGTGTGTGTGTGTGTGTGTGTGTGTGTGCATAGATCACAAAATCCCTTTTCTCCAATATATGGTAGGAGCAAGAGTTTTGATGTCTAGCTTTCCAGTGTCCATATATTCTTTACAGTAGCCAGGACAAATGGCATCTCTGGAGGTCTTTTTACCATTTCACATTTTTGGAGGGCAAGTTCTAGTTATTGAAAATTTCAAACTATCAAACTTTTATGGACAAGGGGGAATGTAGGTTCCCCTCAGGTCTGTAGGATTACTATATGTAAGAGAGATATGTAGAAAGAGCTGGGTTGTCTTAAAGCAATTAACCAGATTTATGGGATTAATGAAAGGAAAAGACTTTCTGTAGATGTTTGGACCTTCAACCAATTCAATCTGATCCATTCTGAAAATGACTGGGGTATAGGGAGCAGAAAGCTGAAATTACTCTGTTTTCTTGAATATTCCATCCTGCTTAATATTTAATATTTATAGTCCTAATAAACAGTTAATAAGGCATATCTCTTTTTTATTATAGATCTCATTCATTCATCCTATCAAGAGTCAGGAGACTAGGTGATTAACTATGCTACTTAAATAATAAGGGTAGCTGATGAGCCTGCTAATCAGTGTTTCCTGAATTTTTATGTGCATGTGGATCACTTGGAGAGCTGGTTAAAATGCAAATTAAGTTTAGTGTTACTGCGGTGTGGCCTGAGGCTACTTTTATAATATGGTTTCTAAGTGATACTTCTGAAGCTGGTCCACTGACATTGATAATCAGCAAAGGTTTTAGGGTCATGAGTTCCTCCATAGAAGTTTGTTTACATTCTGTGTTTAGGTCCTGCTGGAAAGTTTGGAGGCTGAGACAGAATGTGAATGATCCTTACATCATGGTCTAGGTTTTACATCCCTGGTTGCCTTATCTACTTGTAGTTCTCAACAGGAGCACTGACTCTGAAACACATGTTTCTGTGTTTGGAACATACTGCCTTGCATGGGCTTGCTCTCACTGCCTACCATTGCCTCATGGCATTGTTTCTTTTTCTTTTTTCGATCTTTCTTTCTTTCTTTCTTTCTTTCTTTCTTTCTTTCTTTCTTCTTTCTTTCTTTCTTTCTTTCTTTCTTTCTTTCTTTCTTTCTTTCTTCTTTCTTTCTTCTTTTTTAATGCAGCACTTGAACTGATGACTGTGAGATCAAGAGTCAGAAACTTAATTGATTGAGCCACCCAGGTCCCCTATGGCAATGGTTCTTAAAAGTCATCCAATAAACACCTGGATCAAAAGCTGTTGAGATACTTGTTAAAACGCAGATCCCAGTAGCCCCTTTAGAGCATAATATCTGTAGATGATCCTCTGCAATCTGAAATATGTGTCCTGAAGCAAGCACAGTAAAATTGAGAACCACTGTCATATTGCCTTCCCTGCACCCCATGACCAAGTTAAGTGTGCTGCTTTGCAGTACATCTACATTTATATTAGTGTCTTGTTCTTATCTGTAAAGAATCCTGTCCAAGAATACTTACATGGTTCTGGGTACTAGACTCTGTCTTGAATTATGGACTGATATGCTTGCAAGGTATAGTCTTATTTTACTATCTAACTTTTGTTTGTTTCATTTTCTGACTGTTTCTGTCTTTTTCAGATTTATATTTCAAACCCTGTTTGACTCCTGTTCACCATAGTGCTGAAAACAAACCCACAATGTATTACTGTCATTTTCACTGTAGATGTGATTACCTAATGTCACATCAATTCAATTCAGTTTAATATGTATTTAATGAGCATTTATATATGCATGACCATGGACCACATTGCTGTAAGGGATGCAAATATGATCAGGATATTGTGTCAACTTTTAAAGGTTTTATGATTTATCTAAGATTATGGGCGACTTAGAATTGAAATCATTTTGTCAGAAGTCAAAACATAAAGGATACTCCCCAAATTTAATTGACATTTTTTTTTTAATTTTTAAATTTCTGCCCAATTTTTCATTGCTGTTGAGATTAATTAAAACAAACTTAATGGCCTGAAACAAATATTATATTTCTGAAGGATAGAAGTTCAAAATAACTCTCAATAGACTAAAATCAAGATATTGTTTGAGCTAGGTTCCTTCTGAAGGCTCTAGGGGAAAATCTGTTCCTTGCCTTTTCGTTTCTAGAGACCACTTGGCTAGCATGTCTCTTCCAGCAGTGGCATCACTTTCACTACTGATTCCATTATCCATTATCTGTGATTGTCTGGGTATCCGTGATTCAGATACCCCCCATAATTATATACACACTGATTCACTTTTAAGCACCTAAAACAGCTCAAACTTGATGCAGAACAAAAGGAGAATGAGATATCAGCTTCTTTGTTGAGCTCTGACAAAGTCACCACATGTTTTTCTCCCTATTGCCATCTCTCACCAGTTTTCCTCTGTTTTCATTTTATTCAGTAGTAAGAACTTTCCGTATGGCAAACCAAACAAACAAAAACATATATATATATATATGGCTACCAGTTACTTAAAAATCATATCTTACAAACTTAGTAAATGAGTCTGACCCTCCTACTTCCCTTTTGTATGAATCTTTTGGTTAAATTGAGCCCCTCCCAATGAGCTAGGATAATCTCTCCATTTCAAGACTTTTAACTTAATCCTAATTGCCATGTCCTCTTTTTCATATAAGGAAGCATTCATAGATTCTGGAGATTAGAACATCTCTGTAGAGGGAGAGGGCATTGTGCAGTCGTCCACACCATCCTTCCCCAGTTTAGTCCATGATATATTGTGGCTGGGTCTACTATAATAGCTCCATCCCTGGATAGGGTCTCTAAAGCAGACTGAGAAGTTAGAGGTGTCCACCATGATCACCACAGTGATACATTCTGGAGTGGGTACACTCCCAAGCTAAGCGAGTACGTTAACATCTTGTTACTTTTGTAAGAACTACTTTTATGAGACACTTCTTCTCCTGATTTTTGTTTGTTTGGTTTGTTTTTAAAGATTTTATTTATTCATAAGAGAGGCAGAGACACAGGCAGAGGGAGAAGCAGGCTCCTTGTGGGGAGCCCCCCGACTCCATGTGGGACCTGATCCCAGGACCCCAGGATCAGGACCTGAACTGAAGGCAGACTTTCAACCCCCAAGCCACCTGAGCGTCCCTCTTTCTCCTGGGTTTACTAAGTTATGGGTGAAAACAAAAGTAGCAAAGCTAGTGAGCAGAAGAATTATTAACACCAGACTGAGGCAAGTGATTCAGAACCTTTGGACATTCTCTGCATAGCCCTGAATGTCCTTTTTATAGGATGGCCTCTTTGGGCTACAGAGCTGGGTATAGGTAGTAGTTTAAGCAGCTACTTCCAGCTGCCCAGTGGAGGTGCTGTTCATGTACACAATTCACTGGGCCTTTCCTAAATGGTTGTGGGTGAACTTCTGTAAGATAGAATGAAATAAAAATCCTATGGTAAAATGGGTCATATTTAAGGGAAGAAAATGACCCAACTAAAAGACTGACTCAACTCCACGATTGATTTAATTTTAAATATTTCAGTGAATTAACTGGGGTAATTGGTATGAGTATAGATAAGCCCAAAACTTTTTTCTTATTAGGACTTCTGAAGGTGAAATACTCCTATTTAATGGTCAGTTATTTTTCCTTCTTGCCTTATGAAAACAGCTCTAACAGGCAGATGGCTCAGCTGTTGCTCTGTCTTGCACAGTTCTGTGTGCCTTGCACGCACTAGGATGCCCTGAATTTAAAAGGAGATTCCCAGCTATGTGGAGGAGCTGACAACAGGGCAGATTCAAGCCCCACACAGCAGGTTTTATGGCATAGCGGTGGGACATTCATCTCCACCAAGATTAGAAAACATCAGAAAGAGTTGCCTGTGAAAATCTGAACTGACCTTTAATTAAAGCTATAAGGGAAGAAAGTACCTTTTTTTCTTTTCTTTTTCAAAGCTGCTGTGAATGGATGACAGATGCAAGATTTACTGTATCAAGAATTTAATGAGAAAAACATATTTTCTTTCCTAGGGATGTAGTAACTTGTTTTGTTATATGGAGGGAAAATACAACACTTCTGTGCACCATTGCTTATTTCCAAGTCCTATTTTCCTGAATGCTGTGAAATATTTGGTTCTTCTCCTTTTAATCAGGCATCTAAATACTGGAATCAACTGGAATGTGGAGATGGCTCTAATATATTATGTTTAGGTTTCAGTTATACCTAAAAAATGTATGTTTTCCTTGCTCCATTTCACAAGGATACAACAATGCCAATATAATTCAAATTGTTCATAAGAGGCCGATCCCCTGGCATTTTCCAAAGTATTGGGAAACACGAAAAGCTCTAAAAAGTAAAATCAAGCAGAAAACTCCTTTAACAGAGTATATTAGAAAATAAAGAATATAAAATAGCCCTAATGATAGGCTTTGTTCAAAATAAATAAAAACAATAAATTTACCAGTAATAAAGCTAGACACCATGTAACTCTTCAGGCACTAGCCCTGCCATTTGAATTTAATACCATATATTGCTTTCAACAGTAGAGTTGATTATGTATTTAATAAAACTTTAAGGTACTTTTCTACCAACCACTTCCTGGCATTTCTGGTTGACTCTTTTAGGGAGTCTGTGTCCTAATGAAAAATAAAGGAGCCAATATTTCAAAAGCCAATTTCATTTTTAAATGCCATATAGAAATAGGACAAGGGAGAGAAAGCACAGAGGAAGACAATTACAGTAGTAAAGGGTGGCCCAAAGCCATGGGCAGGAGGATGTACCCCCAATCCTGATTTATGTCAACATAACCCCCATTCACGATGCTGAAGTCGACGCACAGCATTATAAACAGGCAGGGCAGTAACAGAAGAATAGATGGAGCAGCCCTTCAGATTCAACCATTCCTGTCTGATCATTGTCAAAAGAATAAAATTCACGCCTTGGCCTCATCTGTTCTTATTACAATCTTTGTCATTGGAATGAGGCGCCGGAATGTTAATAACCATTGCGGTCCAGGATAGCTTGTAGTTGGCAGCACTGCTGTAACCTTTTCAATATTCCATATTTGATTGGCTCCTCAATCCACCCTGATTTCGCACATGAAGCAGAGGTTGTAAAGGGTGATAACAGAGGCGGCCATCCAATCAAACTGCAGAACCTTGAAAAGGTCAAGCACATATGGAGTTGACTCTCTGAGAATGTATCAGAGAAATGAAATAAAGGCCCCTTTCCTTACCTGAAATTTCATAATATCCATCTTGGACTAGAACAATTCAAATCGTAGGAGTTAAAAAGGGAAATGATGTGTTCATCTTCATGAAAAATAAAACTAGAGCAATGGAGTGATTTTCCTGTTTTTGTTTCTAAATGAGCTTAAGTCTGTTAAGCAGGATATCCAAATAATGTAAACTGTATAGAATCATGTTCAAGATAATACTGGTTTAGGATTCTTAACAATATGAGTTTTCATCCCCACTGTAGCATTTATTTGTTTAGTGACTTTCACAACAAACTTAGCAACTCTAGGTCTCAATGTTGTCATCAGTAAAATATACAATTAATGTGTTTCTTAAAGAATAATTTTAAGGATGGCAGGGCCGCCTCTTGGTCTTGGCTGGGGTCTTGATCTCAGGGTTGTGTGATCCACAGTGAGCATGGAGCCTACTTAAAAAAAAATAAATTTTGGGTGACAGGGTAGCTAAGTTAAGCACCCAATGCTTGATTTCAGCTCAGGACATGATTTCAGGGTCATAAGATTGAGCCCCCATGTAAGGCTCTATGCTGAGTGCAGAGTCTGCTTCTCTTTTTCCCTCTGTTCTTCCCCTACTTGCATTCTCTCTTTCTCAAATAAATAAATAAAATATATTTTTTAAAAGAATGATTTTAGAGATGGGAACAATATAATCATTCACTCTAAAACAATCAGAAGACAGCAGCCCACAGTAGGAGCAACGATAACAATCCTAGACAGTGGTAATAGTAGTAATATAAACAATAGTAGTAATAGTAGTAATATAAGTGGTAATATAAGTACTAGACACACTAACAGGTGCAATAGCAAAAATGCTTATTTTCATAAATATATTAGGGAATGGAAGTAAGTCAGGCTGTTTATTTATTTTTTTTTTAAGATTTTATTTATCCATTTGATAGAGAGAGGGAGAAGCAGGCTCCCCACTGAGCAGGGAGCCCAGTATAGGGCTCAATCCCAGGACCCTGAGACCATGACCTGAGCCAAAGGCAGACACTTAACTCCCTGAGCCACCAGGCACCCCAGGCTGTTTCTGTTTTTTTTTTTTTTTTTAAACAACAACAACAACAACAACAACAACAACAAAAACAAATAGCTATATACCCAGAAGGCGTATTTTAAAGAAAATGTATTTTGATAAAACAAATGTTCAGATAACATGACCAGAGCTTCGGCTTGCTATCCCAAGAACTCAAACTTCTGCACAAGGAAAGACAAAACAGTAAACTAATTTAATGTTTAAAGAAGACTGAAAGTTTAATTAGATCCATGCTTCCTGACCCAAACCGTATTCTAAATTAGAATATTTCTTACAGTATCTGCCTTGAATTCTCTTGGGAGAATAGATAAGGAAAGAAGAGAGTAACTGAGCTGTGAGCAGTTAACCTGAGGAGTATATTTTACCTATGAATTTACCAGAAGGTTAAAAGTTTTGGCTAGAGACTAACTGAAGGCCCCTTATGTCCTGTAAATGGTCCCTATAATATCTTCTCCTTTTTTCCTGGTTGGGCCCCATCCCTCAGATTGGGGTGTAATTTGAACTGCCTAGAAACTTAGCTTCACTTATAAGAACAAAAAATAGTAGGGTCAAACCTTGGAGTGTCTGTGAAGACAAGTTTTAGCAAATTTGATTGAAAATGTAACTTCAAGGATCTACAGATGATACTGCTGGAGAGAAATCCCATGCCTGGAAAAAAAAAGTAAATAAAAAGTGATCTTGGCTGAAATACTATCTTCAATGGAGGAATTATTTCAGAATCTCATTAATACAAATTAAGGAGCTACTATTCATAGTGCACTGCTTTGTAGCACTGGATCATTGTTTTATCACAGTGTTATTATTAAAGATATTTCTAGTAACTGCAGAACAGCTTTTAAATGTTGAGAAAATTGTATTGTAGAGCTAGATAAAAGCCAATTTGGCGAAGGATATTATTTGTAAGCTCTGATTTTGTAAGCTTTCAGTCTAAGAGTAGTGTTCAAATATGTGAAAATAATTTGGTATTCTATGATCTCTCAAACAAAGAAAAGATACTAATAACTTTTTTATCACAATATTTTAAATGAAATGTGGGGAAATGTCTAATAAAGTCATTGAAGAGATAATTAAATGACAGACTCAGAACTTTGGGACAAATAGGAATCTTGTATATTAATTATTTATTTATTTATTTATTTATTTATTTATTTATTTATTTATTTATTTATTTATTATAGTCACAGAGAGAGAGAGAGAGAGAGGCAGAGACACAGGCAGAGGGAGAGCAGGCTCCACGCACCGGGAGCCCGATGTGGGATTCGATCTTGGGTCTCCTGGATCGCGTCCTGGGCCAAAGGCAGGCGCCAAACCGCTGCACCACCCAGAGATTCCAGGAATCTTGTATATGATGAAAATCACTTTCTCATCACCTCTCTATTTCTGTCACCCCCACTCCCCCACAACACGCACACGTACATGGGCACGGGATAGCATGGTGGAAGGGACAGAAAGACTGAGTATTTAGTAAGTGTAGGAATACCTTTCAATCAAAAGATGTTTTGAGTATTTATTGTATTGGTTGCTCAGAATAAGAGTATTGGCAAAGAAGGGATATAGTGTTTACCTTCATGGTAATAAAGTAGATATATTTGACAAGGCAATTACTACCCCTGCCATGGACAGATTTAATAAGCATTCTCTGAGAATATGCAACAAAATAATTGGTTTTAGTCTGAGATCTCAGGAATAACCCTAGTGGACTGTGAATATTGGAACTGATATCTGACAATATGTAGAATTTGACTATGAAAGCAGGTGAAGTGTGGAGAACATTATACAATTGGACAATAGATTACACACTTAACACAGCATTTTCAAAAGCCTGGAAACTGGAATTATTGAGAAAGAATAAAAAAGCTAGTTCAGCTGGGGCACCTGAGTAACTCAGTGGTTGAATGTCTGCCTTTGGCTCAGGTTATGATCCCGGGGTCCCGGGATTGAGTCTTGCATCAGGCTCCCCACAGGGAGCCTGCTTCCCCCTCTGACTGTGTCTCTGCCTCTCTCTATGTGGCTCTCATGAATAAATAAATAAAATATTTGAAAAAAAACTAGTTTTGCTGAAATTTGGAAAGGAAAGTAGTGAAAATGGTAAGAGATGAAGCATAAGGATAGGATATGGCTAAACAATACAGGCTTTTGAGGTCATATTAGATGTTTCTTCATTATTTTAAGAACATTAAAAAGGCTTTGAAGAGTATAAACAGATACAATATTGATTTGGGTTTTGAAAGACCATTCTAGATATTATATATATCAAATAAAATGGAAAAGGTTTGAGTGGTTGGAGAGGAAGGGCCATTTAAGAAGATGAGTGGTAATCTGGATGAGAGATAATGAGGTATAATGACTGTTTAGAAATTTAATTGGAAGCAAGAATGCAATGCACATAGGGTGGGGCCTTCTATATTAATGCTCCGAGTATGGATAGAGTAGGATTCTGAAAGAATAGAGGCCAATGACTGCACCTAGCTCGTAGGAGCCAAATGGATGTAGTTTTTAAATAACTGCCATCATGTAAATGCCTTTGGAGTGGGATGATCTAGAAAGTTATGGAGTTGATTTATAAAACATCATGTCCCTAGGGAAAAATCAAAAGGTAGACAGACCATGGAAACACTCCTCAATTAATACAATCAATGTTAAGTAGCATGTATGATCAGGGGATTATGAAGAGTTGCCCCAATAAAATGCCACAATCCCTTTTGCGTCCTAAGATAGTTTTTGGAACCTTAGTAAGCTCAATGATTAAGTGTATCCTGTGGAAAAAGGATGATCCAAACATTGTGAGGTCAGCTCTGAGTAGAGGTTGGTAAATAGTTGGTAACTGAAGAATAATTATATGTCCCCTGTTAGCAGTAAGGCAAGTGGGAGACAGTTAATAATTAGAGACCTAGTTCATAGTGGTTCATAGTGGCTTACATGGCAATTTCCATGCTCTCTGAATGCATCATTGGAGTAGACATATTTTGTAGTTGGCAGGACTCCCATGTTGGTTTTCTAACACACGAGGTAAGGGCTGTCATAGTGTGAAAGGCCAAAGGAAGACTATGAGATTGCTCTTTTCCACGGGAACGGTGACAAAAATGAATGCGGTCCTTAAAGGACAAAAAGATGCATGTGTATTAGGTCACGTCTTTCTACCTAAGTCACCAGCTTGGGCCCTGCACAAACAAGGCAAATATTGAAGGATAACAGAGGAGTAAGATGAACTAAACCAAGGAGTAGTTCCAGTGCAACTGTTCTGTTAGACGAGGCATTTTCGATATAGCAGGTTAATACAGGCTCAGGTATATAGAAGCTATAAATTTGGTAGATGTATTCTTATCCAACTCTATCAGAAGAAAGGATCCAAAACTATTTGAATTTAGTTGAAAAACACGACAACATACATTTACAGTCTAGTTCCAGAGCTTTATTAAAACTCTTATCCAGATATAATATTATTTAAAGACACCCAGAACAGCTGGACATTCCATAGAGCATCATACTGGTTCTATGCGGATGACGTCATGCTATTAGACTGGGGAAGTGGTGAATGTATAGGAGGTCTTGGTAAGACACAGGTAGTCAAGGGGGTGATAGGTTAAAAACTAGATTCATGAAAACCTGCATGGGTAAATTTTTTACAGTTTAATTTTTATCTTATTTTTAATTAATTGACTTTATTTTTAGTGCAGTTTTAGGCTTTACAGAAACATTGAGGAGAAAGTTTAAAAAAGAACAGGAGTTTCCCCTGCTCCTGTGTATTTTTATCTGCTATTAATACGTTGCATTATATATAAATTATTTATAATTTATTGCATCCGGTTATCACAATTGATGACTCAACATTTATATTTTACTATTAACTGAAAATTAAGTGAAAAAGTAAACCTCAGAGATTAAAATCCAGCATAATACACTTTTAAAATTTAAAACCAGTAGTATCAAGAAAAGAGATGTCTACAGATGCAGTAAATTGTACAGAAAGGAAAACAAAAGCATGATGAAATAAATTCAGAATTATAGTCCATGGGGTATAGAGAACCATGTGGTAGAATGTATTTTTTAAAGGTCTCATCTTTCATTTTACATTATTTAAAACATGTATAAGATATGGTCGCTTGGGTGACTCAGTGGTTGAGTGTCTGCCTTCGGCCCAGGATGTGATCCTGGGGTTCCAGGATCGAGTCCCAAATCGGGCTCCCTGCATGGAGCCTGCTTCTCCCTCTGCCTGTATCTCTGCCTCTCTCTGTGTGTCTCTCATGAATAAATAAATAAAATCTTTTATAAAAGGTATTAGAAAATAAAACATGTATAAGATAAACATTTACACCAACATTGCATTTGAGCATCTGTAAAATATCACTAAATATTTCCACATAACAAACTCATTTATTTATAGGGAAGTTCCTTAACAAAAGGTTATAATAAACAGCAAGGAAAGAAAGATGCAATTAAAGCAAATCATATTCCCAAACTCAAGTACAATCTGTTGCCATTTAGTAGAAGGGCAGTGTCTTAGCATTTGAGAACATCTCATTTTTATAGGACTGCAAAATAATTAATGATGACAGGAAGTTATCAAGAACCAGCGAAATCGTCTTTGGTGTACTCAGTTAGATAAGCCTGAGAAGTAGGGATTCTTTTTTTTTTTTTTTCTTTTAATTTAACAATTTATTGATTTTTTTTTCACCTCAAAGACAATTTGTACTGAATACAGAAAACTTGGGAATCAGAAAAGTATAGGATAAAACAACAGCATCACACCTAAAGCCAAGAAGGTACTCACTATGTCTAGTTATATATATAAAATTGGTATTCTAGTGATAATGTAACTTTCATCCTGATATTTTAAATTTAACAGTACATTCTAAGTGTATTCCACTCTTAAACAATGGACTTAAATCCATTTGAAAGGTTGTGACATCTTTTATATAACTTCATTTTAATATTCATATTAAAATTATATATGATAAAGTTATAAAGATTTGTTCTTATAGAGTATTTTGGAAGGAATATCTTTTTATTTTTTTATTCATTTTATTATTTTTATTTATTTATTCATGAGAGACACAGAGAGAGAGGCAGAGACACAGGCAGCGGGAGAAGCAGGCTCCATGCAGGGAGCCCAATGTGGGACTGGATCCCGGGACTCCAGGATCACGCCCTGGGCCGAAGGCAGGTGCTAAACCGCTGAGCCACCCAGGGATCTCCAGGAAAGAATATCTTTAAAGTTTTTCTGTCTAAAGGATAAATAAATTTTTAAGGCTTTTGTTATATATTTCTTTATTGTCTTATAAAAACCCTTAGCATTTGATAATCTCACCAACACTTCTTTTATTACTTTTCCAACATTGTACTTTAAAAAAGTAACAAATCAGTTCCAATAATCATCTTAAGTTACATTTATGATTACTATAACATTTGATATTCAAATATTTATTTTTGACTTATTAGCCTTCTGCATATAAATCGTTCATATCCACTGTCTTTATTTTTCTTCTCTTTCTCTTTTATATTTCTGTCTTCTTCTTAATGAATGATTTTTTTTGGTATTCATTACTTCCTTTGTATCCAATTAAGAAAATCCCTAGATACCAAAAGAATTCTGTATTCTTAAAGTCTCATCTTTTTCTCAAAGACCACTTAAAAATCAACAATAAGAAACAAATAACCCATTATAAAATGGGCCAAAGTGCTATGCAGACATCTCACCAGAAAAGATGCTCTACATAATATGTCATCGGGGAAATGCAAACTAAAAAATCAGTGAGATACCACTATATACTTATTAGAATGCCCCAAATCTGGAACACTAGCAACACCAAATACTGGTAAGAATGTGGAGCAAAATGTACTCTCATTCATTATTGGTGGAATGCAAAATGGCTGTGCCATTAGACAGTTTGGAGATCTAAAAAAATGAAGCATGCTCTTCCCATATGATCCAACAATTTCATTCCTTGGTATTTACCTGAAGGAGTTTATAAATGGTGTTCATATAAACACAGATATTCATGGGAGCTTTATTTATAATTCCCCAAACTTGGAAGCAACCAAGAAGTCCTTCAGTAAGTAAAGGGTAAATATACTGTGGTAATCCAGACAATAGAATATTATTCACCCCTAAAAAAGAAATGAGCTAACAAGCCATAAAAAGTGCATTTTACTAAGTGAAAGAAGCCAATATGAAAAGGCTACATATTATGTGATTTCATTATATTGCATTCTGGAAAAGGCAAAACTATGGAAAGAGTAAAAAGATCAGTGGTTGCCAGTAATTGGTGGGGGAAAGGGATAAATAAATGAATTACAGAGGATTTTTAGGACAGTGAAAATAGCGTATGACACCATAATGATAACACATGTCATGACATTTGCCCCAACTCATAAAATATACAACATCAAGAGTGAAACATAAGGTAAACTGTGGACTTGGTTGATTGTGATGTATAGGTTGAGATTCATTAGTTGTAACACATGTACCAGTCTGGTGCAGGATTTTGATAGTGGAGGAGGCTATAGATACATGGAGAAAGGTGTACACAAGAAATCTCTGTACCTTCCCCTCAATTTTGTTGTGAACCTAAAACTGCTCTAAAAATTTAAGGACTTATTTTTTTTTAATCTAGGTAAAAGCAGATTTTAGATACTAAACATTACAATAGAATACTTGGAATGAGATTTTCTAAGTAAAGAAACTGATGGGCACTCTAATGTATTAATATCAATCATGGAGATGACACGATTGAGTGGTTCTCTGAGAATATAAAAAAGAACAAAGAGAAAATAAAAGTTGATAGAGATGAAGAGTCAACAGATATCCAGTATTTATGTTCCTGACAATACCAGAAAGAATGAAAAATAAGCAAGATTTGAAAGGATAGCATAAGTAACACTTCATGGGCTGAAAATAAGATGAAATATCAAATTGAAAAGATGGATAGTGATAAAGAGAAGCTCAGAATAATGATAATGATAATAATAATGATGATAGTGGCAGTCATATCTAATATCTATTGGGTGATTAAATATGCAGAACCAAGTGATGAGAGTTTGCTCCTTATATATTACCGTTTAACTCTTACAACCATGCTGTAAGGTAGATATTTTGACAAGGAAGACACGGACTTAGATATCTTGCCTAATATCACACAACCAATACAGTAAATGCAGAGATTTGAACATAGATATCTATCCATTTCTGGATCACAGATTTTTATTTACAACATGTACTGGATTGATAAAGTTACATAAATTTTTAAAGACTGTTTAATTTGAAAGTAGAGAAAATGAGTAAAAAAAAAAATCACACAGTTTTTAAAAAGAGAGAAAAATCCAGATTTCTCTACATTAGTACGATGAGAGGATGTGTCTATTTTTTTTTTTTTTTGAGAGGATGTGTCTATTGTGTGGATAGTGCAATTTTTAAATGAAAAGATTTTCATTTAAAATTTATAAAATAAATAAAAAATATGATAGTACTATATCATACACTTGAAACTGTTTCTATGTTGTATGTTAAAGTAGAAATTAAACAAAAACTGTAAAATGAAATAGAGCTCTCAATTATGTGGAATATTTCATCCACTTATTATAAATGGGACTTATTCCCTATGTTTTTTTAAAGATCCTTGATAGAAAAAAGTATTTCAATCCTAAAAAAAAATAATAATGCTATTTTTATCCCTCTTTTAACTCTTACTCATTTTATTTTCCTTTTTCACTTTGGTATTTTTTATAACTTGTTTGAAGACAACAGGAAAGGCTGGCAAATTAAAATTCTTAATATGGAATCAATATAAAATATTGTAAGAGGCTTCTATGCTCCTAAGAGTAGTATGAGCAAGGGAAAAGGTGAGTTTAAAGGAGCAAAGTTAATAAAGCATGGATTTTAAGTATTGGGAAATAATGTATTGGTTTCTTCTTACTGCTGTAAAAAATCAGCAGAGATTTGATATCTTAACGCAAATTTATTATTTTACAGTTCAGAGTGTCAGAAGTTCGAACTGGTTTCACTGGGCTGAAGTCATCGTGTTGTCAGAGCTGAGTTCCTTCTGAAAGCTCTAGGAGAGACCCTATTCCTCTGCTTTTTCTAGCTTCTAGAGACTGCTGGCATCCCTTGAAGTCCCATTCCTCTGAACAGGGAGCTCAATCCCAGGACCTTTTGGCCTGAGTCAAAGGCAGATGCTTAACTGACTGAGCCACCTGGGTGCCCCTGGTTAGAGACTTTAAAAAAAATAGTATGTAAATTAAGTTTGAAGTAACTAGGGCTATTTATTTCAAGGACAAAGAGAATTTTGAGATAACACAAAGGCGGTATGGAAATGTTTAAGACCTAACATTTGGAATAAGGATTAAACTAATTTTATTTACTTCATCAATTATTCATTAAACAAATATTTACTGAATAGCTAATTATCAGGTGTCTGATAGAATCAAATACACACTGGAAAGAAAAAAAAACAGGAGCAATTGCAGGCTTGCATCCTTATTTATTTATTTAATGAAGTTTGAGTTTTTAAGAGGAGATATAGAAAATGTTAATGTAAGTGTGGCATTTTTGCCATAATATGGACCATAAATATAGGCAGGTCATATTTTGCTATAAGAGTATATGGAAAGGATACTGCCCTACAAAAATCAGGAAAATTCACTCATCTAGGACTTACAGAGAGGGGGAAAAGTTCCAAGCAAAGAAAACATGTTGAACGGCTTTGGAGAACAGGTGAATTTAGTTGAAGAGAGTGAAACATACCAATGCAACTTAAAATCCTGATGAAAAGTACCATTCTAGGAGATAAAGCTTGGCTTAATGTAAAAAACAAACCCTCAAAAAACAAGAAAAAAACCTTCGTAAAAATTATAGCTATTCACTAATCTCTATGGGATTTCGTGAATGCTGATTTCTTTTCAATGAAAGTGTTAAGCAGATATTGTGGCAAGGCTTGCTTTGGAGTGATTGGTTAGCTCTTTAGCTGGTACCATATATTTTCACTTACAGTTTGAGGTTTTTTTTTTTTCTATTTTTCAATTCACGTTGAATTTAAAAATTTTCAACATTGGAAGGAAGGAATCTTTGAGAATGGTTTGCAATTAAAGATACCAAAATTATATTTTTTTTTCTGACAGTAAATATGGTCACAGTGTGGAGTGCTCTGTTTTAGTCTTCCTAAAGAACATATCTTTACTATAACTATGGTTACACTAATGAGTATACTTTCATTTGTAGGATCTTGCTTTGGTTAGTTAGTTATTTAAAATCCATATCCTTAAAAAAATCCATATTCTTTTCTTACAAGATGCTGTTTCAATATTTATAATTTGCTTATGGGTGAAATATGAAAGCATGACACTATATTTAATCAAAGATAATACTAAATTTACATAAACTTCTAGAAATTAAAGGGGGAGTGGCCTATGTCCAAAGCATTCTATGTGATCAGTGTAATTCTAATACTAAAACCTAGCAAAGGTGATGCAAGAAAGATCTTTGATGAACAAAATATAAAAATTCATGAGGAGATATTAACCAATCAAGTCTAGAGGTATACAGAAAAGGAAGATACATTGCAGTGTAGTGTTTTACATATAGAGTGCAAGAATTTAGAGAGGTTCAAGGAAAGACAATTATATTAGTGGAGCACAACAGAGTCAAGAAATAGACCATCATATATAATGTCAATTAAATTTTAGTCCTAAAAAAAATCCAAAATCACAGTTTTATTGAGATATAATTCATGTATCATATGTCCTAATACCTATAAATAGGTTACTTTATTGGCAAAAGAGATCTTGCTGACCTAAATTTAGATCTTGAGATGGATTATCCTTGTGAGCCCAGTGCAATCACAACGATCCTTAAAGGAGGGAGGCTAATGTCAAAGAGAAGAACATATGACAATGGAAGCAGAGATGGGAGTGATGTACCCCAAAGATGGAGATAGTGTCCACAAGGTAAAAGAGACAGGTAGCTTCTAAATCCTAAGAAACAGGGATGCCTGGGTGGCTCAGCTGGTTAACCATTGAACTCTTGGTTTGGGCTTAGGGCATGATCTCTGTCTGGGTTGTGAGATTGAGCCCCAGTTCCGTTCTGTGCTCAACAGCGTATGCTTAGGATTCTCTCCCTTTCCCTGTCCCTTCCCCTCAGCCCCTGTTCCCTCCCTCTCTCTCTTAAAAAAAAAAAAATTAGATTTTTCTGTAGAATCTATAGAAGAAACAAGTCTTGTCTAAACTTTGAAATTAGCCAAGTGAAACTGAATTTGGACCTTTAGACTCCACAACCATAAGAGAAAAAAATGTGTGTTTTTTTAAGCCAGTATATTTATGGAGAGTTTGTTGTACCACCATAGTAAAATAATGCAGTGTGTAGTTCATCTATTAAAGGATACAATTCATTGTTTTTTAATATACTCATATAGCACTGTTCTCATTACCACAATCAATTTGGGAACATTTTCCTTATCCCCCAAAGAAGTTTTATTCCCTTAGCTATCACCTACAATTACCCTATCCTCCCTAAACAACTACTTATTTATTAAATAACTACTAATTTACTTCCTATCTTTATAATTTTGCCTATTCCATTTACACTATATAGGTGAAGTCATACCATCTGTAATTCTTTGGGAATGACTTCTTTCCCTTAGAATATTGTTTTCAAGATTCATTCATGGGTGTAGGATGGAACAATATTTTTTTTTTGATTACTGAGTAATATTTTGTAATATGGATAAACCATGCTGTATTTGTTTATTTATTTATCAGTTGATGGACATTAAGGTTGTTTCCAATTTTGGTCTGTTATAACAATGCAGTTGTGGGCATCCCTGTATATTTTTTTTTGTGGAAATGTCTTTATTTTTCTTGAGTCTACTTAGTAATTGAATTGCTAGGTCATGTGGTAAGTCTATGTTTAATAATTCGATGGATTGCAGATTTTTTTCCAAAGTGGCTACACTGTTTTACTTTCCCACCCACTATGTATGAGGGTTCTCATTTCTGCACATCCTCACCAAGATTTCTTATTTTCTTTTTTTTTTTTTTAGTTATCCTGTGGGTAACTGTGAAAATGGCATGAAATGGTGTTGTGAATTTGATATATATTTCCCTGATTGCTAAATATGTTTGAGTATATTTTCCTGTTCTTATATTCAATTTCTGTATCTTTTTTAGGGAAACTGTCTGGTCATATCCTTTTTCTATTTTAAATTGTATTTCTTTTTATTATTGAGTCATAATAGTACTTTATATATTCTAAGTATAAGCCCTTATCAGGTATATGATTTGTAAATATTTCCTCTCATTCTAGTGTCTTTTCACTATGTTGATGGTGTTCTTTGAAACACAAAAGTTTTAATTTTGATGATGCTCAGTTTACCTTTTATCCCCCTTTGCTGCATGCATATACATTTGTTGTCTTCCTAATCCAAGGACATGAAGACAAATGCTTATGTTTTCTTCTGTAAGCTTTAGAGTTTTCACTTATACATTTATATCATTGGTCCATTTTGTGCTAAATTTTATACATGGTAAAAGATAGGGTTCTGGCTTCATTCTGTTGCATATGGATATCCAGTTGTCCCAGCCCCATTTATTGAAAGCCTCTTTATTCCCTATTGAATTGTCTTGGCACCCTTGTTAAATATCAGTTGACCATAAGCATGAGGTTGTTTAAGCTTTAATAAAGGTGTGGGGGATATTCAATGGGGAAGTAAAATCCTTTTAACAAATGGCACAGGTAAAATAGATAAATATTTGGGAAAAAAATGAATAAATCTTGAAGCTTATCTCATGCCACAGACAAGTATTTATCTGAAAGATCTAGAACCAAACAAAGAAAACATTCTTAGGATAAACAAATACATATACAGGACAGTTAATTTTTTTTAAAAAAGGAAGGAAAATGTTATGAAATTGAAATTTGTTGATGTAAAATGTTTTGCTCAGGATAATACATCTGCCCATAATGTAATCTGTGTGAGTGGGCTGTCTTTTTAATCACAGACAACTATAAACCTGGAGTCATTATAGAAAGAAATTATTTTCAATGCTTCAATAGCAGGCAACATAAGATAGCAAGCCTTGGAAGAATAAACCTATCAGTGAAACAAAGAGCTAGTTCTTCAAAAAAAGATGCAAGAAATATGCATACTTATTCCAGGACTGACAAAGAAAAAAACTAAAAAAGATAAAACAGATTATCAATATCAGGGATGAATCCCCAGGTATCACTATAGACCCTGCACATCTCAAAAGGATGATAAAGGCATACTACAAATAACTCTATACACACATGGACTTGACAACCGAGATGAAATGGATCAATTCCTTGAAAAACACAAACTATCACAACTTACCTTGTGTGAAATAAAAATTTGAATAGCCCTATACTGCTTAGGAGCTTGAATTCATAATTTAAAGACTCTCATGAAAGAAAACTTTGCCTAGATGGCTTCACTGCAGAGTGCTACACAATGTTTTAAGAATTAATACCGATTCTACAGATTTTACACAGGCTTTTTAGACGATATAGGGAACACTTTCAATCCATTTTACCATGCTATTATTACCCTGAAAAAAGATAATGCAGAGAAACTACAGTATAAAACAAAACAAAATGAAATCTACAGGCCAGTATTTTTTCTCATGAATATAAATAAAAATTCATAACAAAGTAATAGAAGATAGAATTTAGCAATATATAAGTGAATTATACCCCATGATCAAGAGGGGTTTATTTTAGAGGCACAAGGTTAGAAAGTCAACCTATTCACTATATTAATAGGAAAAGAAAAAAAAATCACATGATGATATCAATCAATACAGAATAAATATTTGGCAAAATTCAATACCCATTTATGTTTGAGAAATAAATAAAAATAGAGAAGAAACTTGCTCAATTTGGTAAAAAAAAAGTCTAAAAAATTGTAACTAAAGTAAAAAAAAACCTTACTTTATGGTGAAAATTGAATACTCTTTCTTTAAGATCTGAAACAAAGCAAAGATGTCTTCTCTCTCTTATTCATCACAGTGCTTCTAAGTGTTAGCAGTTCAATAAAGCAACAAACAAATATAATTGAAGTTATACTTTCAGCAGCCCCTGGAAAACACAGGTTGGAGGACTATGAAATTTTCTTAAGGTTACCACTGAACTAAATTTACATGGGAATTGATTAAGGATCATCATTTTCAGAGTATAAATAAGAACAAAATTTTCCTTTTGGTAATAGGCTCACCAACAAGTACTTTGCAGCAACACAGGTGTCCAACGCAAATGAGAATACATAGACCTTTTAAAGAAATGTAATAGGGTGCACCCAAAGCAATACCCAACTTCATGCAAAACTCAAAACAAAGATTGTAAAACACATTAATATATTGTAGGTATAAATGATCATTGAAAATGACATCAAAGTTTGAGATGAAATCAGCATGATATTTGAAAAATTGAGCCTTGCTGATATTCACAATTATTTTACTTGATTTTATGAAGATGTAGTCTGTGTTGCTTCTATAATCCTAACATCCCTCAGGGGTAACTTACACATTGGAAGAAAATTGTGTGAACATTTAAAATAACCAAAAATGTAACTATGGCAGTGTTGATTTTTCCATTTAAGAACCCTTTGGGGAGGAAAATAAAGCTAGCTTATTGAATTTGTAGTTTACTTCCTTGACATAAATATTTGACTGTTAGAGTCTGAGTTTAAAAGATTATTAGAAATGATTACTTCTAGCAAGTAGCTGTTAGTAAAATATTCCATTCTTTACACAAATACACACAATAGTTACAGTGGAAGGGGGGTATTTTTCTACCTATTGGGATACAGAAATATCTATTAGAAATGATATTGGTTAGGATTCATTCAAGCTACAAAGCACTGAAAACCTTAACCAGGAGACCTGTTTCTCTCACAGAAAAGTCCAGGTAAAGTTTATGTCTGGGGCTATGACTGAGTTTCATGCTTTCTGACCTAAGGTTGCTTCTAGCTTTGTTCTGCTGGGCACGTCCCATTCACAAGTTATTCTCATGTCCAAGAAGGCTGCCCCAGCTCCAGCAATGATCTCTGAATTGCAGCCATCTGGAAGGAGAAAGCAAATCACCTCCTTTACCATATTTAATGGAAGTTGCTGCACAGACCATTTTCATTTCTATTTCATTGACGAGAGTTTGTTCAAATGTACGCACCCAAATGTACACCCTGTAGTCTGGGAATATAAATTTTATATGTTCTTTTTTCCCCTGCTAAAATTCAGGGGGTTCTAATTTTGACAGGAGGTAAAGATTTTAGGGTTCACAGTCTTAGTCATAGAAGAATACAATAAAATGCTTTATATGAATACTTTACAGAAACTATATGTCGTGACAAATACAGATGAAAAAATAATCAGCGTGACACAGGACAGTGTTTCCTAAACTTTGTTCTATGTAACACTGGCATGAGGTTCAAAAAACAAAACAAACAAACAAACAAACAAAAAACGTGGTGAATCTCAGGTTAGAAGAGGGATGCCCGCATAACAGAGACAAGAAACAAATTACTTATATTCGTTTTTTATTTTTTATTTTTTTATTGGAGTTCAATTTGCCAACATATAGCATAACACCCAGTGCTCATCCCGCAGTGCCCCCGTCATTGCCCATCACCCAGTCACCCCAACTCCCCCACTTCCCCTTCCATTACCCCGTGTTCATTTCCCAGAGTTAGGTGTCTCTCATGTTTTGTCACCCTCACTGATATTTTCATTCATTTTCTCTCCTTTCCCTTTATTTCCTTTTACTAATTTTTATATTCCCCAAATGAATGAGACCATATAACGTTTGTCCTTTTCCGATTGACTTACTTCACTCAGCATAATACCCTCCAGTTCCATCCACGTTGAAGCAAATGGTGGGTATTTGTCGTTTCTAATGGCTCAGGAATATTCCATTGTATACATAACCACATCTTCTTTATCCATCATCTTTCGATGGACACCGAGGCTCCTTCCACAGTTTGGCTATTGTGGACATTGCTGCTAGAAACATCGGGGTGCAGGTGTCTCGGCGTTTCATTGCATCTGTATCTTTGGGGTAAATCCCCAACAGTGCAATTGCTGGGTTGTAGGGCAGGTCTATTTTTAACTCTTTGTATTTGAATCCTAAATCTGTCCCTTATTAGCTATACTACTTTCCATGAGGAAATTATTTAACTTCTTTCTGCCTAAATTTCCATGTCTATAAAAAGAGTCATGTTCTTGGTGTTACAATTTTTTTAAAGATATCTATCTATCTATCTATCATCTATCTATCTATCTATCTATCTATCTATCTATCTATCTATCTATCTATTAAGACAGAGGGCGAGAGAGCACCAGCAGGGGGAGGGGCAGAAGGAGAGGGAGAAGCAGGCTTCCCACTTAGCAGGGAGCCCCATGAAGAGTTCAATCCAGGGCCCTGGGATCATCACCTGAGCTGAAGGCAGATGCTTAACTGAGTGAGCCACCCAGGGGCCCCTGTGTTATAATTATGTCGAACATTGGCTGTCAGCTCTGTGCCACTTTCCTGGAGCTAAGGATGGAGCAATAGACCACAGGAAATTTTGGGTCTCAAAGAATGCACACATAATAGGAGTGGATGGGGTGAATATATATAACACACACAAAGAGTAAAATGTGGGTTTTTGTTGTTGTTGTTGTTGTTGTTATATGAGAGGAAGTGCTAAGCAGAAAATAAAGGGGACAAGGAGTGGGGATCGTGTGAACAGGGAGGATGCCTTATTTTGCACATGGCGAATACAGAGTGCTCTCTGGGAAACTAATGTTTGAGTAACGACTGCTTGGCCTTGCGGAAGGGCCCACGAAGATGGAGGAGCAGATGCTCTTGATTCTACCAAATGAACATGACTGACAACTAACCAGTAATAATATCTGTCACTTGTTGAGCACTTACTAAAGATCAGATACTCTGAGTAGGCAATGTTATCCCTGTTTTTTGTATGCAGAAACTAGATGTCAGAGATAATTTGCCCCAAGTGATACAACTGGAATGTAGCAGACAATTCCAAACCCAGGCTAGAGTCTTGTCCCTTCTGTTTCTTCAGAGACTAAGAATGATAATGTCAGTAGTTTAACCAATATTCATTGAGCATTAAACCAGGATTTATCAGTAAACAAAACAAAGAATCTGCTTTTTTTTTAGCCTACAAGTCTTCAGTGAAAGGAAATTAGAAAACGAACAGTATGTATAAGTAATTAAGTAAATATATACAGACACTATAATTAGAAAGTTATTACTGTTTTGGAAAAGATAAAGGAATTGGGGGTTATTTGCTGGGGTTACAATTATAAATAACTTTTTTTAAAGATTTTATTTATTTATTTGAGAGAGAGAGAGTGAACAAGAGAGAATAAGCCAGGGAGGAGAGAGAAGCAGACTCCTCTCTGAGCAGGGAGCCCAATTAGGGCTCCATCCTAAGATCCTGGTTTAACCACTGAGCTGCCCAGGCGCCCCTAACTATAAATAACTTTTAAATTTGATAAATGTCCATTTAATATATCTTGACTAAGGTTAGTTACTCTTAATAATCAGCATAGAATAACCTTCACAAAATAAGGAGAATTCTCACCACATGAGGAAGAGTTTTCTAGAGTAGTAGGTTATCATCATGTATTTTTACAATTCTGAGAAATATTTAAAGGAAATCCAGATTTCTGATTAGTCAGTGAGGTCTATGGTCCTTAGCGGAGGGGGGGCGGGAGAAATCTACCTTTGGAAATAGCACAACTAATTGCGTGTGCATATGTGTATACAAATACATACATACATACACACATATCCGTATACATGTAAGTATGCTCATACATGTACATACACACATATATGTATATATATACACAAAATGGAAACCTATAAATATAAGAAGTATATTAAGGTAGGCAAATGTTTTACATAAATATTTATTTCATCATATTTAACAAGTGACACCTGTCTCCTCCACAGTACTTAAAAAAATATCACTTCAAAGTGAGTAAGGAATGTTCATCTGAAGTTAAGTCATACTGGGGGAAACTGCAATGCATGAAAGAAAAAAAAAATGAACCGCTCTGAAAGTCACCAGTTAAATGATAACTTTCTGGCTTTTAGAATTTAAATAATAGGTTTCTTCCTCAAATAGAAAAACCTCAATTTAAAAGAATTTTCCCCTAGTTAACATTTACCTTTCTTAAACAGAATAGAATGTGTCAATGACAAAATGGTATAAATACAGTCTCAAAGAATATGGTATAACGTCAAAGCCTATTTAAAAAAATAATTTAAAAGGGAAGAAAAAGGCAGTAACATTAATGATCAAAAAAGCAAGGCTAGCGTTCAGTTCTTTCTTTGTCCTTTGGTTTTCTCCTAATTGTGGCCTCTTCACCTGCCTCAAAATAATGTGTTCAGAAGCTCTTGCTTACGCTAAGCACAGCGCTAGTTATTCACAGAACTTTGGAGAAAATGGTAATGCATTCTTCAGCTCCTTTTACTAATGCCAAATGCCAAGGGTCTTTGAGCAAAGCTTTCCAAATCAAGCCAGTTACGAGAATTTATTTAAATGAATAGGCCCATGGTTGTTAGGAATAACCTATATATTCCAAAAACTCAAATGAAGGCGGGTAAGAAGCATGAGGAAGAAGGTAGTTAGGCTCCACAAAGTGTTGGGATGAAGAACTGCATCTCCATCCTTCCTAAGTCTGTAAGAAATGAATCTTCTTAGAGCACTCCCTGGTAGCTTGAGACCATTCTCCTTAAAGCCCCCTGCATTTTATGTCTTTTTTCTGCCCAATTGTTTGTCTTTTTTTTAACGGTTAATTAATATTTATATATTTTGGTTATTCTAAAATAAATTTCATAACTTATTGGGCATTTGTGTTTCTTCTGTGTAATGTCAGCTCCTATTTTTTTTTATTTTTATTTTTTTAATTTATTTATGATAGTCACAGAGAGAGAGAGAGAGGCAGAGACACAGGCAGAGGGAGAAGCAGGCTCCATGCACTGGGAGCCCGATGTGGGATTCGATCCCGGGTCTCCAGGATCGCGCCCTGGGCCAAAGGCAGGCGCCAAACCGCTGCGCCACCCAGGGATCCCCAGCTCCTATATTTTGCCCACATTTTCCGTTAGGTTGTTTATTTTCTTTCTTTCTTTTTTTTTTTGTTTTTTTGTTTATTTTTGTTTGTTTTTTTGTTTATTTTCTTATTGATTCAAAAGATGTGTATAAATTTGGCTTTTATCATGTTCTACAAATATTTTCTATCAATCTATGGCTTGTGATTTGACTCTTTTAAAGGAGTTGAATTTATTAGTTTTTTATCTCATGTGTTTTCTCTTTTTCATTGTTGCTGTTTAAGTAGTATCTGCCTGTATGTTTATATATGCTACTTAAAAATCAGGGAAATTTAAAGCACAAAGAGATGCTATTTATCACTGATACAGTTGGCACAAATATGAATTTTCACCCTACCAAGTGTTGGCTTAGATATGGATGAACAGCATTTCTTCTATTGATCTATGAACATGTAAATTTATGCAATTTCACTGGAGAATATTTTAACATTACCTAGTAAAAGAGAACATTGAAAACCTTAAGAAATAGCAATTACATTTTTTTTTTTTTTTTTTTTTTTTTTTTTAGCAATTACATTCTTGATGAATACCTAAGAGAAATTCTTGGCCATGTTTTTCCAGTGACATAGATATGTATGTTCATAGCAACATCGTTTGTAATAACAAAAATCAAAGTCACTAAAATGCTCATTATAAGGAGGATGGGAAAATAAATAGTATTTTATATAAAAAAAAACAGGATGTTATAGTACAATGAAAATATGCAATGGCATATTTAAGTCTTATGTAGCATAATATTGTGTAAAAAATGTTTAAGAAACTACCCAAATTAATTTTAGAAATTCAGAAACAAGAAACACAATTGGTGTTTGATAAAACCATATTATTATAAAATCAAAGAATATGCAACATAAAATTCAGAATGGTGGTCTGGAATGTTGAGGGTTCAGTTAGGGATACACATAAGTGGAGGCAATCTTTGAGTAACATTCTATTACTGTAGTTGGTTCTGTATTCACTACATTTGAAAATAGATTAATAAATACTATAGGCCATTATGGACCAATTATAATAGCATGTGATGAACCAAGTAGCATGATAAAGACAATGTAAGGCTCAAAGAAAAAATAAATATAGAACACCTTCCAATATAAAAACAATATGTAAAAAAAGTTGAAGAGCAATATGTAAAAGTTCTTTACTTATCTTGCTTACTGGCTACTTCCTAGAGGTATTCCACTATTTCTTCAGAATGTTGAATACATAAACATGTATGTCATGCTATGCCATGACCATTCCAGAGACTACTTGAAAAAAGTAAAAATTAAAACCTTACAATTTAGAATGTATGTTTCTCTTTTTAATAGCTATCTATCTATATATCCTGTGTCTACATTGTGTAGGTATCCATAGCTTTATTAGACAGAGAGAGTAGGAGAGGGTGTGCACACGTGTGGTGACTATACCACATACTGTTGAACTGTTTGCAATTGCCAATCCCTCACTAATCTATTATTCAGAGAACCAGTCTGTTGAAATATTCTGCTCACTCTCACAGAAATTCAAAATAACTATATTCATTTCATAGGAGAACAATTTTAGAGAAACTACATTAATCGGTTCCAATGATTATGTAAATATTTCTGCAAAATGGGATTCCAGTATATTCTTAAATTTTATATATCTAAGTAGACAAATATAGGTATAAATGGGTATAGATACAGCTATAGATCTTGGGACAGATATATATATATAAAATGACTGAGTTAGATAGAAGGATACACTCTATGATATTAATAACAGTAACTTCTGAGTGATAAGATTATGGAAGGTTTAATTATTTTTGCTATAATTCTCTATATCTTCAAATGTTCTCTCACTAATGTATATTGAATTTATAATAAAAATGAACTATAAATATTACTTAAGAAAACAATCTTACAAGCAATCAAATAAATTGGGAGGTACTGTTTTTCATCTATCAAATTAACAAAGATTAATACCCCCAGCTGGAAAAGGTGCTGAAAAATTCAATATTTGTTATTACTAATGGCTGTATCAATTGGCCCAATTAAGAGAGAAAGCAATTTCTCAATATAGTAAGTTGCCATCAAAAATGTCATATCCTTTGGCCCTGGATAACAACTTTCAGCAGGTAGTCCCCTATCTCCAAATAATATACGACAGAATAGCCAACTACAAATAAAAACATAATCTTAGAATACATGAAGTATTTATTATGGGCAATGAATTGGAAAATATTATTTGTTCATATAAGGAGGAAAGTGTTTAGTGTAGGACAATTATGTAATGGATTATACAATCATTAAAAATGGTAATGAAGCCATTAATATCTTAAAAGCTCATGATCTGTTAAGTTTAAAAAGCAGAATGTAGCATTGCAGTTAAATGATTGCTTATGTAAAAATGTGTGAGGGAGATACAAACTGATAAGACATAATCTTTATTGTTAAGGGGTTTAAAATCTAATGTGGCTGGCAATAAATAAAATTTGGGAGTTTCTCAAATTTCATTCCATTTTGATTTTTTTATATGATGAGTTGGGAAACAGGATTTGTGACATTTATATCATGACTGAATCTGCACTGAACTTTCTAGTAATGACCTTTAGAGACCAATTGAAAATCCTTTAGGAGATCATTTAATGCAAATTGGAATAATAACGGTATAATTTTTTTAGTTACATAGCTGATTCTTAATGCTGTCTCTCCAAACTGCACAAAATAGAACAATGCTAATTCCAGTAATTTGTTCTTCAAGGAAATGACATTAAGTCAAAATAAAAAGGCACACTTACCACTTATTATTGTATGTCCTTGAGCAAGTCATGTAAATGTCCTGAGCTCAGTTTTATGTGAGTGCATTTGTGGGTGTATGTGCACACACACACGTGTGCATCTCCATGTAAAAGGGAGAGAGCTTAAATTATTCATATAAAGCCTTGGGTCTGGTACAGAATAAAAGTAGTTCATATCATATGTACTATGGGGAATATAAAAACAATTTTGGGAAAGTATTTTAAAAATTTTATGGTCTATAACCTGAGCTTAGATTTTTAACCTAAACAAAATTTAGGGTGAATGGGATTTTGCTCTTTTTCTGATTATATTTAAAATCATGGATTTGTGGGATCCTTGGGTGGCGCAGCGGTTTGGCGCCTGCCTTTGGCCCGGGGCGCGATCCTGGAGACCCGGGATCAAATCCCACGTCGGGCTCCCGGTGCATGGAGCCTGCTTCTTCCTCTGCCTGTGTCTCTGCCTCTCTCTCTCTCTCTCTGTGACTATAATAAATAAATTAATTAATTAATTAAAAAAAATCATGGATTTGTCTCTTATATCAGTGTGATTAAGTATTTTTATAGTAACTGTTTCTAATGTTAATTGTAAAAGTTTTTAAGCCTGAAAAGAAAAAAACTAAAAAGTCCAAGGACCCATACCATATTTTCTTTCTCCGAATCATGGTGGTTTTATGTTTTTGTTTTTGTTTTGAGAGCAATCTGTGTATTGATGTACTTGGCCAGAACTCCTTAAAACAGCATGTTGTTTTGTTGTGTGAACTGGTGTTTTTCTGTCATACCAAACAAAACAATCTAAATGTTAAACTCTATCACAAAACTTAAAACAACCCATTTTGAACCACTTACTGAAAGACTTGCAAAGCTCTGCAAGAGATGTAGTTTTTTTTAAGGATTTAATTTTTCATATGACAAAAGTCAAAGTGTCGGCAAAGTTCTTTGGCTTCTAAAGCTTCAGAGAGTAGTCCTTTTCCTTACTTTTTTTTTTTTTTTTTTTTTTTTTTTTTTTTTTTTTTAGCTGCTAGGGGCTGCTTGCATTCATTGGTTCCTGGTCCCGTCCTTCATCACTTAGAGGATGGAACCTCTTCCATCGTCACGTCTACTTTTGGGAACTCGAACCTTCTTTTCACCTTCTTATAAGGACAGAGGTGATTAACATTAAGACCACACAGCTAATCCAGAATGATCTCTTCATTTCAAGATCTTTACGTAATCACATCTGTAAAGTCCTTTTACCAATTAAGGTAATATATTCACAGGTTCTGGGTAAGAATTAGGACATGGCCATCTTTGAGCAGCCCATTATTCAGTTTACCACATAGTTTATTGATAATCATGTTTAATAACCTGTGTAGTCCCATTTATTGAGGGACTTAAGCTTTAATAAAGGAGAAATTAAATGGACCATCCTAATGTTGCATGTTTGTTGCATAGCAGGTACCAGGATGTTGTAGGATATAAGTTCTATGTTTAGACAGGTATAGACTTGAATCTCAGCTGTAGCAGTTTTTAATTGTGGGAGGTTGGGGCACTTTCTTAACCTTTCTGCATTTGCTTTTTCATATGTAAAATGGGGATATGAATTAATAATACCTACATCAAAGGTGTACTCAAATAATAAAATAAAATCATAAATCTCAGGTTTAATCAAGTGTTTGGTAAGTACTAAGAGCTCAGTAAGTGTTATCCATAATTACTTCTTATCATCTTCATTAATTTAATTATTAGATTGGGGAAGTGCAGGCCAACACTAGTGCACAGATGATGGACTTGTCAAAGGTTGGGTTGTCAAAAAATACTCTATAGAAGAAATAGATCCAGAATGGGTTGTCTGATATCCAATTATACTCCATATATAGCCACACAGAAAATTTGAATTTTGTCGTAGATCACAAAATCAATTTTTACAAAAATAGAACAGGGTAAAAATAAAAAGAAAGAAAATCAAAGAAAAATAAAAGAGGTTTCTTAAGTGGTTGGCAGTTATTCTTTGAAGTAGATTGAATCATTAGCGTGTATTCTTTTTCACCTTTTCTTGTTTCTATGCCCTTTGTCATGTTATTTTTTCTTCCTTCTAGAGGCTGACGGTGCTTTCCTATCCTTTTAGTCTGGGCTCAGCTAAAGCGTGCCATTCTGAGCCCAGGTCCTAATAAGCAACACATTTTTCTCACTTGCTTTCTTTTGCCTCTCTTTATACCATGAGAAGAACGTGTTGATTTAAGAAGAGAAAACACATGACACAGACAAAGAGGCAAACTGCATCTTAGAGCCACCCAGCTGAGCCCCCTCTAAATTGAATAAATGCCCATTATATTATGATACTGAGGTTTTTGTTTTTGTTTTTGTTTTTGTTTTTTTTGTATTGCTTGTTACACAGCAGTAATTCACTGATACTCTTCTTAAAGTCACAATAAAGAACTTTTTACTTTCCTGAGCCTATTCTAGTATGTTTGGGTCACGAGAATTACGGCACAATTTATACAACTACTGTTTTATTAAGGAGTCAACACACCCCTCCTTCCCCAGTGATACACTCAACTAAGTTTATCTCTAGTGTAAAACACAGCTATCTCAGAATGAAAGAATTTTAGTGATATAATTTGACTCTGCCCTCTTCCAATGTTACAAAACTGATAGTTACTAATTACCTGTCATAAACAAGTGGGTAAAGAAAAGACTACTTTTCAGAAGTGAAAGGAATGAGAAATTCAGGTCACAAAAACATAATAGAATTCACTTCATCAGCCTCCTTCTCTGCAGAGCATACCTTTCATTATGATAATTTCCAGCAAACACTTTTGGGAAGGCTCAGTGCAGCGTCATGGCAATAAACGAGGGCAAAGTAGACACCTGATGTTGACTGTAGCTGATTCACTGTGGTTCGCAGATGTAAGTTGGTATGTGCAGGTGAAAAACAAAATATTTCCATATATACAATGAAAGGTGTTTTGTTTTATGTTGTTGTAATAAAGACAGAATCTAGAGCACCTTCAATAGTTGTCTAAAGATAAATATTGAACTTTATCTGAATTAGCAATATATGTTTTCAGAATTTGAAAGAGGAAAGCACAATAACTGAATCACAGCATAATGGTATTGTCTTTGGTCTAGTTTAAGATGTAGTCTTTTCTAATTCTTCCTTTAAATTGCTTTTGATATTGCTGCTATGCTTCAAAATGATCTAGAATTAGTTAATGTATTATTTATCCATTCAAGTTGAGTGGGTTTCCAAGTTGAAGGAGGGAAAATAGGAAGTGGAGAGAAAGAGACCAGGTATTTAAATATTTTCCTCTAGGTGTTATCCACAGTACTGGGCATATAGAATGTTGGTGATGGTGATGATGATAATAATAGGTAATATTTATTTTTTATATATGCCAAATGCTTGAATTTTACATCAATATACTAATGCTCATAATGATGAGGATCTACATTAATATAGAAAGCCAACATCTGTTTGAACAGATGTTGTAGGATGTAGATCCTTATTCTAAGGATTGGATTGGATAATTAATTGCTTTATATCTTTTTTTTAAGATTTTATTTATTTATTTGAGAGAGAATGAGAGAGAGAGAGAGAGAGAACGAGAGAGAGAGATAGAGAGAATGAGAGTATGGGATTAGGGGCAGAGGGAGAGGAAGAAGCAGACTCCTCACTGAGCAGGGAGCCCAAAGTGGGGCTCGATCCCATGACCCTGAGATCATGACCTGAGCTAGAGGAAGATGCTTAAATGACTCAGCCATCCAGGGACCCCTATGTTCTATATCTTTTAATTTTGACAATATTTTTGAGACCTAGATATTAATGCTGTGTGCATGTGTGTATAAAGTGGGCTAAGCTGGTTGCAAAAATATGAAGTAGATGATTGAAAAACCTAGTCTCGACTGAGGAGGGTTGGAAGAAAACACAACAAAACAAAACAAAAAAAGAAAATCCACAAAATTCTTCCGCTGTTCAGTTACTAGTTTAGTAAAAAAATTATTGTACTGTGCATAATACTGAAAATTAGTATCTCATGTAGAACAGACTGGACACATACTGATGAGATTAACATAAGAAATAGGAAGTTACTCTCTCTCTTTGTTTCTCATGAATAAATAAATAAAATATTTTTTAAAAGGAGATGGGGGTAGCCTGGGTGGCTCAGTGGTTTAGCGCTGCCTTTGACCCAGGGCGTGATCCTGGAGACCCAGGGTCGAGTCCCACATCGGGGTCCCTGCATGGAGCCTGCTTCTCCCTCTGCCTGCGTCTCTGCCTCTGTGTGTGTGTGTGTGTGTGTGTGTGTGTGTCTCTCATGAATAAATAAATAAAATGGTTAAAAATATGCCTCACTTGAACCCTTGGTGTGAAGATTAAACTAGCTAGGTAGGTCAATAATTTGGAATAATATTTATTTTATAATTTATACCCAGTAAATATGCTATTATTGTTATTAAAAGGGTTCAAAATGAAAGTTTAAATGTGACATATAATATATGCAGCAAATTCTATTATGTATCATCTCCCTATAATCTAGTGAACCATCTTAAGAACCTCTTGAATATATGTGCCTCAGTTTGAAAGCTTACTGTCCTATGGCATACAGTCAGAAATGTTTGTGGATTTAGTAAGAATAGGACTTCATTCTAGAACATAGCGGTCTGAGAAAATTTATGGCTGGAGGGAAAATTCATATAAGTCATCTCAGCCTTGTGGAAGCTAAGTTGTTAAATCAATAATCACCACAATTATTTGACATCATTCTGGAAGCACTAGGCAAATGGAGAAGAATAAATAAGAGATATAAATATTGGCAAAAGTGAAATAAAACTTTCATTATTTACTGATAAGTTCATATGTTTGGATGTCAGAATCCCCTGAAAGTATGAGAGGGAAAAAAATCTTCTGAAGGTTGCTTGTAAAAGAAAATATAATACAAATATCAATAATCTTAGTCTATAACAGCAACAAGGTAAAAAACAAAATGTACAAAGAAAGTTCCATTCATAAAAGCAATGAATACCTAAAATCACCAGGGACAAACAAGAATTTCATATTACCTGTATAAAGAAAGCATCTGAATTCTAAGAAAGGATATAGGAACATTGCAAATAAATGTAATATATGCTTGTTCTTGGAAAATTCAATACTATTAAGATACCAATATTTCCCAAATTGCTATTTAATTGTACTGCAATCCCATTTGAAAGCCTATTGGATATTTTAAACATTTTAGACTTGATAAAAACATTTGTCTGATATCTGTATGCAAAAATATGAAAGAAAAATAGAAAATCTTATAGAAAGAAAAATAATGGGAGATTATTTCTCAACAAGACTAAAACATTTTTATGAAGCAACAGCAATTTACACTATGTTGTAATTATGCACAAAGGGACAGTTTAATGAAGTAGAACCGGTAGTTCAAAAATATACCCAGCATGTCTGAAAATTTAGTATTATGTGAAAAAAAAGTTCATTTATGTTGGTTGGGATAGGATAGGCTCAAAGACATTTATTTCTAACATAAAAGTGCAAAGAACAGTTGTTTGTTTATCAACAGAGGGCTTTCTTCCATGAACTTTCATACTGCTACATTTTTTTTTTTTTTAAGAGATCAAGGGTGGGGAGGAGCAGAGGCAAAGAGACAGAGAGAGAATCCTAATAAGGTCCGGGTCCAGCGTGGTGCCCAATGCACAGCTCAATCTCACAACCCTGAGATCATGACCGGAGCCAATATCAAGAGTTGGAACCTTAACAGACTGAGGCATCCAGGTGCCCTTACTGTTATCTCTTTTTATTTTGGGCCACAAATCAAAAATCTCATAGTCTGGCACCAGAATGGCACTGCCAGCACCACCAGTGGACTTGTTAGAAATGAAAATATTGGGCATCATCTCAGACTTATTGAAACTGGGTAGTGGGAGCCAGCATTCTTTTTGTTTTGATTAATTCTCCAGGTGATTCTGAGGCATAATAAAGTTTAGGTCTAGCCCAGGAAGTTATTAACTATATTACCTTTGAATGGGGAAAGGCAACATTGCGAAGACATGGTTGTCATAGCAGGTTGAGTAGTGTCCTCTCAAATGTGTGTCCACCTGGAACTTTAGAATATGACCTTCCTTGGAAAAGGTCTTTGCAAATGTGATTTGTTAAGGATCTCAAGATGAAATTACTTTGGCTTTAGGGTAGGCATTCGATCCAAAAACTGGTATTCTTCTAAGAAGACTACTGAGAAGAGAAATACTGAGAAGAATGCTTTCAGGAGTGAAATGGAGATGGGATTGACACCACCACAAACCAGACAATGCCAGGGATTGTGCTTGTCAGGAGAAGTTAGGAAGAGGCAAGGGAAAATTCTTCCTATATCCTTCTCTGCCTTCATTTCAGTCTTCTAGGCTCCAGAACTGTGAGAGAATAAGTTTCTTTTGCTTTAGGCCCCTAAATTTATGATTATTTGTTATGGCAGCCCTAGTAAAGGAACACAGCTATTAAAAATTCTGGACCAGGCCTGGCATACATCACTTCCCCATACAAGCCTTCGGCTAGAACTCAATCACCTAATTTTCTCTAACTGTAGGAGACTAGGAAACGTAGCCTAGCTATGTGTTCAGGATGAAGAGAAGAACACAGCTTTTGGGAGATATTTACCAGACTGCCAAAAATATTTCAAATTACTGAAAAAATAATATTGAAAGAATTGTTAAGCAATTTAAATTACCATAATAATAATAAACACTTTAGTAGGACTTAGAAGGACACATTCCTCATGGACAAATTTAAAAGGATTGAGGAAACCTGGTATTTGTGAGAATTAGGCAAAATGAGAACGTTCACATTTTCTTGGTAGAAGTGCAAACACAACTCTTCTGGTGAGAAATCTTGCAGTATATGTTAAAATGTACTCTAGAATATTTATTTTCTGAACAATCTCAGAGAATCTTTACCCTAAGAAGATGAAGGAGTGTATGCATTACATGTCCAAAGTTATTATCAATCTCGACTGGTGGTTCACTTGTAAATGGCATTTGAACTACCCCAGAATAGAGCTGCCCATTGGTGCATCACAAATGTGAGTTATGCACCAAAATTCAGAGTTTCCCCAGACTTTGGGCTAACTAGGGGAGGCCTCACTTTGGTTGTCGGTGGGCACTAGCCCAGTCATATTAGGCTGACTTCCTTCATCAGAAACTCTTAAAGAGCAACTCAAACAACATTAGGTAAAGGCGTGCCCTGAAGTCTTCTCAGGAAGGTTAAGTCAGCACATGACGCTCAACTACCATATGCTAAAGATAGGGAAGAGTCTTATCTGATATGGGCTTTTTTTTCCAGCAGTTAATTATAAAACACAACTTGGTTGGAAAGGGATCCTTGGAGATATTAGATCAGTTCCATTTCACATACCCAAAGAGTATAGGTAATCAGTAATCATCCCAAAGGAACTTGGACATGGGGTCTTGTTGGGTAACGTTTAGAAGTTAGCTCAAATGACTGTCTTCTACTACATCAGATACACCTATCCATTCTGCGTTTGACATGCCATCCTAGTGGTGTGGAAGACAGCTTCAAGGTGTCTTTGTAATAGTATATACATGTTATGCAAATTGTAACTTCATTAACTGTTTGATATATTTAATATAAAAATTTCAATTGAATTTGAAATCAATTTGCATTATCACAAGAACTTCTGACAGTATATGCACCTGGAAAGAAAAGGCAGCGCTGTTAGATTTTTGAAGAATAATTTTTAATGATCTAAATTTTTCAGTGATTATGAAAAGGGTATTCAATAATTTATCACCTTTCTGTTTGAGCAGAGTTTCTCCTTGATGGTAACTTTCAAGAATTGGAGGAGATCATCATTAACAATTTTGATTAGAAACTTCCTGTGAACATTTCAAGTATAACACCCTATGTAAAAATTTTATGTGAACAGAGGTATGCTCAAATTTTTTATTTAAATATTTTATTTGTAAGCTTTGTAAAATATTTTAGTATTTTCCAATATTCATGATGATTTTCTTGCCATAATTAATTGATATAACTGTAACTTACTTTTGCAAATCCCATATGAAAGTTGTCTATTATCTTTAGTTTTCCCTGTATCTTTACAAATATTATCAATTTCTCTGAGTGTTATGGTAGTAGACAGATGCACCATGAAGTGACACCCAGTGATCCTTATCTTTGGTATTCATATTCTTATGTAATCCCATCCCCTGGGATGTAGGTAGGACCTATGAGTAGCTACTAACCAATGGAATATGGCAAACGATGCTACTTTCAAGGCTATGTTCCATTATATGGCAAGAGTGATAGGATGTTACTTCTGTTCTGTAAGTGGACTTGCTACTAGTTCTTGCTAGTGGACTTGCTCTAGAGATTTTTCTTTTCTGCCTTGATGAAGTAAGAAGTAATGTTGAGGAAGCTCATAAGGCAAGTTACTGCAGGTAGCTTCTGGGAACTGTAAATAATCTGTGAGAAATGCAGGTGTTCTCTAGAAAATGTCTAGGAGCTGAGGGTGGTGTCTAGTTGATAGCCAGAGAGAATCCAGGCCTTCAGGCCTGCAGACACAGGAAAATGAATTCTGTCAATAGCATTGAAAGCAGATCCTTCTACAGTTGAACCTCCAGATGAGAATGCAGTACGTGAGAAGCTGAGCAGAGCCCCTAGCTAAGCTAACTGTGAAGTAAGGCTGTTATGTTTTAAATCCTATGTGTGTGGTAAATTTTTATCTAGCAATAGAAAATGAATGCAGTCATAGAGTAAATATGGTTGGGAAGATTTGCACTAGAGAAATCTTAGTTGTCTATACACAAACCATGTTCATTAATATCAATGAAATCCATTGAGTAAAATCACTTGCACAAGTGTTCTGTCCTTACTTCCTTATTATATAAAAACTTCAGCAGTTTACAAACAATGTTGTCTATCAACTGGTATTTGTTGACATTTCTTTGAATTTTGTCTCAATAGCCTATGGATCAGTCCTGGCTGTTCTTTTTCACTGATTCCTATTGCCCAGAGTTCTAGCACTCTTTCTGCTTCCAAATCATCCTCTGGTCTAAATACTTCTGTGTCATCTCAACTGTTCGTTACTGATCTGAGCAATCCAGTTCTGTAACCAGTAGTCTTTGCTGCTCCAACATGAATATCACTGAAGATTATGGCACATTTCGATGCATGTTTTCTAACTGGAGATATAAAAAACAAGCAATCTCTTATTAACTATGAAGAAGTAGGATGACTCTGTGTCTTTATAGTTAATTAAGGAAATCCCATATGCTAGCTTCCTTGGCCTTTTAGTTTCAAGAAATAATCATATACTTTAACTTATAATTATTTATATATTTTTTGTCTTTGTGCACAGGCTATGGGTGGGATTGTTGGGATAGAACCAGAATCTAGCTGCCATGGGGTTGAACTGTGGTTCCAAACATGCAGATTAGGGACTATGGGGAATTCATGGAAACCTTTCCAGGGTCCACATGGTTAAAACTATTTAAAACGATAATACTCATGACTTACTTACATTTATTCTCTTGTGAATTCACAATATTTTTGTGCTTTGAAATTCCTCAGTTTACTCTCTAATATATGAAGTACAGACAACCATAACCAGTGATATGTTTGTGAGCTGGCTCTCAAAACAAGTCCCAAATTTTAACATTTTCAATTCAATTTCCATATGAGAATATTCCCCCGAAAGCTGATTTTAAGCTACCAAGTAGCTTAACCGAATAAAACAGCATATCTGAATAAAAATTTGAGAACTTGAGAGGCAATCAATGATTGCTAGGATGGGTCAGTATGAGCTGGCTCCAGCATTCCACTGACTATGAACCTCTTAAACTGAGGATCTCTGGGGCCCTGAGTAATTTTTACAAGTTTAAAGTAGTCCTGAGAAGACAAAGTTTGAGCAGCACTGCCTTAAAGTTTCTGTTGGAAGCAACATATCAGACTCCTTCATCCCTAATACTCTCGGAGACTTTCCATTTCTGTAAACTTCTCCACAGATTTCCAAATGTACTCATATCTGTTAACATCCCAGTTTGGGTTTGAAATATTTTTTGATTGAATACCCACAATGAAGATCAGTGAATGGGAAATGTCAGAGCAGAGGAATTACCAAACTTCAGTTCTGATATATACTTAGACCTTACTTTCAGCTAAGAAGCATCCTATAAAATATTCTTGAATATGAAATTTTAATAAGCTCTTAACAAATATTTGCAAAGCTGTGTAATAATTCCTTCTCATAGAATAGAAAACTGAACATATTCAGTAATTTTTTATTGAACGATTACTGTGAGATAGGCATTATATCCTGGAGACACAACAGATAACAAAATATACAAAGTCTATGACCTCTTTTAACTTACATTCTAGTGAGGGAAACACAAAGTGGATAAATACACAGATAGAATAAGGGATATATTCTGATGGTGATGAATGCTATAAATGAATACATAGCTGGATAAGAGGCTAGAGGATGAGGATAAATAAGGGATACTTCATGTATCTGACTCCAGAGGAGGATGTAGATAGTGTGACAGGTGAACAGAGACTTGAAAGAAGCAATGGCACAAATTATCTACCAAGTGGATAGAAGAACCGACACAGCACCTCTGAGATGGGAGCATGTTTTTTGGATCTAAGCATGGATCATACCAGGCAGTGCCCAAACAAGGAGATCATGTAAATCTAAGGAAGGGGTCATTATGTTTAGGTATTTAGGTCATTTATATGTGGATGCCAGGAAATTGGCCTTCAGGGAAACATAGAAACAAACAGCACCAGGGCAGTATGGTCTGAGGTCTGCATCGCACAGATAAGCACTGGTTGCCATAGCATTGCTGGGCAAGGCATGATGATGGATCCCCACACCCAAGCCTCTTCCAGATCCCATTGCATCGATCCACGCATATTCCAGATTCCACTGGGATCTTATATGTGTTAAATCTGAGATGCTGAAAAGCTGGGTGGATTATTCCTGCTTATAATACCCCTAGAGCTATATAAATGAACTGGACACTGATTCCAATTCTGGTTATGAAATTCACACATATGCTTCCATATATGGTCTTTGCAGTGCTATTATCTTGACTGGGATGCTCTCTCTCCTTCATCTGGTTATTTCCTATTGTCCTCCTGGTCTCATTTCAGAAAGTGTATCCTCCATGCTTAAGGGGTAGGTGCTTATTATATATTTAATCATCATGTGTCATGATTTATGATTTTAGAAATAAACAGACACTACATTTTATTCAATCCATTATAGGCCTTAGAAATCGAGCTTTGAGAGATAAAGGGATTTTGTCCTAGGTCACTCCTTGAATTTGTTTAAAACATTGGAAAGTGACCAAGATCGTGGGACCAACCTGTATCCAATGTGTTTCCACTTTTTATCACGCTGTCTCATATCAATACAGGCATAGTATAAACATATTTTAATCTCTTGGTACTGGCCTTGTTTTTCCAATAATGTAAATTAAACTATTTGTGAATAAAATAACAAATGCATCTTTTTATCATTAGGCTTTTAACAGAGAAGGAAAATGCAATATGCTTTCATAAAATGATTTGAGATTCTTTATTAAAAGATGCTACTGACACATTTATTTTAATTGCTTTATTCTACTTATAAAGTAAATAAAGCAATAAGGAAAACTATTTTGAATATGTATTTGTCTACAAGTATTTTTTTCTAGCTCAAATTTTTGATTTTTAACATACTGTTTTATTTAGCTACATTACTTTCCTTCTATTAGCTATCATTTCATCTCTTCAAAGTATTCCCCTATTTACTACTCAATACCCTAGTCAAAGCTTTTTCATATCTGAATCACAAAACCCTACTTTGTATTCATAACTCTATGAAATCATTATCTGTCAAATTGATAAATTCACACATAATACCACATTCTTCCTTTAGCAGATATTGCTAAAGACAACTCAAATATATCTAGGAATATAGCTAGGAATCATGAAATGTGTTAATTACAACAGTTTTGTTCCCTTTTTTCAGGTCAACTTTCAGTTATATTTTATTTTGACACAAATGGATTGATTCTACTCCTTTACACTAATATGTAAAACCATTAATTACATGTTACCATTATATTTGAATATACTTCAATACTCCCAGCACAGACCCATTGCCAGCCAATATTGTGAGGGAATTTTATACATTTCTTATCAGCCTGCTCAGTGAGGGCCTTTCTATGCTATCAAATAAATTAATTTTTTGCTTGCAATATGTATAGAATTGATAACTACAGTGATTAATATGGAGTTACCCAATCATTAGACCGCTGAATTGGTATTCAGGATTGACTGGGTAAATCATTTTCCTCTCTCCAGATCTCACACCACTCACAAACTTTGAATCTCATTACCAAATGAGATAACATGGGCAAGAAAGTTAATGTCCTGAGAAAGGTAGAGGAGCAGTAGGGAAAAAAAAAAAAAAAAACACAAAACAAAAAAAACTATTATATGTATGAGAGTGAGTTGATTGAATAAAAAACCGGTAACCACTTTTTCTATAATCTGAGACTATTCCTATCTCCTAAAAAAATTGTAAACTATCGTGCCTGGAAGTTTTTCATTTCTGCTTCCCATAAAAAAACAGTATCTGGGAAGATCCCTGGGCGGCTCAGTGGTTTAGCACCTGCCTTCGGCCCAGAGCATGACCTGGAGACCTGGGATTGAGTCCCATGTCAGGCTCCCTGCATGGAGCCTGCTTCTCCCTCTCTCTCTCTCTCTCCCTCTGTGTCTCTCATGAATAAATAAATAAAATCTTTTAAAAAATAGTATCTAGAAGCTTATGTGCAAGGATTAATTCATATTTGGATTTGATCTATAACATTTATGGACTTTCTAGGATACATGATACATACAATATTAATGATAAGCAAGCTATTATTCACCCAACCTAATAAGGGAAATAAAACATGACCATTTAAAACCATTCATAACCAGACTCTATTTGAGGAGAGCTCTTGGAGTGAACAAAGGAAAATCCTGTTGAACACAGGAGCAAGAGACTTCATCATGTTGGGTAGTTGAATAAAAAATTCTGGAGTGATAGAACCATACTATAAATGGACTGGTTATTTTACAAAGAAAGGTAGGTACTCAGAAACCATTTTAAGGTGAATGGTATAAATGAGAAGTCCCAGTAAGATAGTGCGGGCAAACTCAAATAATTATTAATTTTTAAAGTTTAATAAAGTCATGACTATTAAGAATAGAAAGTAATGTTAGAGAAAGATCAAATAGAGCCTAAAATTACCCACTAAGGAATTTGGATGCTAATTGGTAAGCAAATAGACATAATGAAAGATGTGCTTTATGTAATGGAGAGTTCTACAAGTAACATAATTATGACTGACATTAGGAATCCTGGATTACAGAATAAATTTCACTCTAATTAGATGAGTAAAATTAGATAAGTCATATAATGGTTCCGTGCACTTAATGCATTGTAATTACCCTATGCCTAAGAGTTGAGTTGTATAAAATAAGGCAATGAAGACATTATTTTTCAACAGGGCTATCTGTATACACCAGAAGTCAGATTAAATAGCTATTTTAATGGAAATACCTTAAGAACATAGTAGTGGATCTATCACCTTTGCTATGAAAGTCAGAATCCAGGGCACCGGGTGGCTCAGTCGGTTAAGTGGCTGCCTTCAGCTCAGGTCATGATCTCAGGGTTCTGAGACCGAGCCCCACATTGAGCTCCCTGCTCAGTTGGGAATCTGCTTTTCCCTCTGTTCTCCTCCCTGCTCATTTATTCTCTTTTTCTCTCTCAAATGAATAAATAAAATCTTTTTTAAAAAGTCAGAATCCTAAGTGTGACTTTCCCCTAGCCAAAGATTACTGAACCTGTCCTCCTCTCCCTGCATAAATTGCCATCACTCTTGTCTAGATTTTATTTTCACTCCCTCAACAAGCATAATTGGAACCTCCAAACTGCTCTCCCAGTATCTACGCTCTATCATCTAATCCACTTATATTTCATTCCCTTATTTAAACATTTGAGTGAAGAAAAATAAATAAACACTTGAGTGATTTAATATTTTACTTGGGATACATTACAAAATGCATCATATGGCCCCAAAGTCCTTCAGATTGTGCTCTCAGCCTACTTTGCTAGATTCATCTTCCATCACGAAGTTCCTTCTCCAGACCCAGTGGCCTTCATTTATCTACTTAAATATAGTGTGTTCCTTCTTGGCTTTTATTTATTTTTTTAAAGATTTTATTTATTTATTCTTGAGAGACAGAGAGAGGCAGAGACACAGGCAGAGGGAGAAGCAGGCTCCATTCAGGGAAGCCGATGCAGGACTAGATCCTGGGACTCCAGGATCATGCCTTGGGCCGAAGGCAGACGCTCAACCGCTGAGCCACCCAGGCATTCCCCTTCTTGGCTTTTAGTATTTACAAATACTCTTTCTTCTGACTGTCAGACACACATTTTCTCTCTTCCTGTCACTGTGTTTGAAACCAAGTTGGATAGATAAAAGCACCTGGCAGAGGTTTTAAAAGCACAGCAATTTATAAGAAACTTTACTTTTTGCAAAAAAAAAAAAAAAAAAAAAAAAAGAAATAAAAGAGGTGATGGACGACATCTCAAGAACTCTGGACTAAATGGACCACTTCTCTGCCTCTCACAAGTAGACAGTTTGAGCCACTGAGGTGCAGGCAGATTGGTCAACCTGAGTGCTTTCTCTCTATCACCACCCTGGGAGGACAGGCTGCTCTAGAAGCTATGATCCAGTAGAACAGAACATACTGCTTCCCACAAGGAGGCAAATATCTCTTAAAAACAAAAGAAGGAGAATAGAAAAGTGTTGAATCATAGACCGTTATCACAGAGACAGGATCCCTTTTCTCCCATTGGTTGGGTTGTGTAAATAACTGAGTAGACATCAACAAGATGATTTCAATGCAGCATTTCCCCTGAGGGCTCTTTCAGAGCTCAGTTCTATGCCACATCCTCAGGGAAGTGTCCTCATAGTCCTCCAGGGTATGGCAATACCTTTATGTAAAAATCCCGGAATCCTTAATATGCCCATTTGTGCTGTGTATTTCTAATCAGGTGATGCAGATGTGCTGTTTCTCACACTCTATGATAGTCAAACAATTTGTTCACGGATAATTCTATGTAATTAATGATACAAGAAATATAGACTGAGAAATACTGCTTTATGATAACCGGATACCTGAGCATATTTGCCAGTGCGATCTTTCTGGAATCATCGGCAATAATATTGCACATGCTTGTCATTTGATGTATTAGTCTGGATAGGCCAAGAAACAATGAGCCTCAACATTTTTTTCTTTTTTTTTTCTTCTTTTAAAGATTTTATTTATTCATGAGAGACAGAGGCAGAGACACAGGCAGAGGGAGAAGCAGGCTCCCTGCAGGGAGCCCGGTGCGGGACTCGATCCCAGAACTGTGGGATCATGACCTGAGTCGAAGACAGACACTCAACCACTGAGCCACCCAGGTGTCCTAAGCCCCAACATTTCTGTGTTTCAATCACATGGGTTCTGGTGAGAGCCTGAGCATCTCTCCAAGGTACCTGACTTCTTTGGAGTGGTTGGGTGATTCAGTCTTTGCCATGACAGTGTGGACACGTCCCCATAAATACCATGGAAGATGAAGAGAGAGGAGAGGTAACAATGCCACAATTAAATGTTTGGCCCTAAAAAAAAAAATAAAAAAAAAATTAAAAAAAAAAATTAAAAAAAAAAATGTTTGGCCCTAGAAGTGACACAGACCTCTTTTATTCATGGGCCATTTGGCAGATCAATCCATGGTCTTTTCTACTTTTAAGAAATATAAGAAATGTGTTTTTCTGTGGCTGCAAGAGGTAGATGAGACAGGATAGTGGTGGTATCATGTAGGGAATTTTAATGATCAACTGTTACCTAACAGTGTGTTTCAAACTGTTAAATTCAGACGATAAAGACCAGATCCATATTTGATCCTGTATCATTCTTGATGTTTTGCAACTGAAGATGTCTCAACTTTATTATCATTTTTTAAAAGATTTTATTTATTTATTCATTAGAGACAGAGAGAGAGAGAGAGAGAGAGAGAGGTGGAGACACGGGCAGAGGGAGAAGCAGGCCCCCTGCAAGGAGCCCATTGTGGGACTCCATCCTGGATCTCCGGATCACACCCTGAGCAGAAGGTAGATGCTCAATGGCTGAGCCACCAGGCATCCTGAAGATGTCTCAATTTTAATGCCTAATTTTTTTTTTTTCCATTCAGGGTGTAGGATAGTATTAGAGATCGTCTAAAATTGCTTCCAATCTATAACCTTCTCCTGGCCCTGTTTATTACACTGAGCAGCATCTGCATTCTTAACTTTCACTAGGACATAGGTGCTTTGATATTTGAATGGGTCACCCCACTCCAGATGATTGGGTCAATTCTGAAGTAGTTAATTTTTGATTATATATATAATATATATAATCAAATTATATATATAAATATAAATTTATATATATATCAAATTTATATATATATAAAACATAACTGTGGTGATTACAACTGTATTCTAAGTACAGTATTTCCTTTATTCTATGATACCATTGTTCTACAGTTCATCATATATGTAACAGTGATTTGCAAAAAGAAACAACTCACATTAAGCATATTTATAAAAAAGCACAGTGATTTCAGAAAATTTCAGATGCAGAAATATTGTAAGTATTAGAACACAGAAAGCATAGTCATCTGAATTTTAATTTCCCATGCAAAATAGTTTTAGTTGTATTATATTTTTTATGCATTTTTGAACCATTGAAGCCAATAAGATGAGAAAAAGAAAATCAGCATATACTGCCTCTATAAGCCAGTAGGTTTCCAACAATTTGATTTTCACATTTATTTTAAAAGAACAGTGTCATTAATAATCTCATTTAACAGATGAAGTTATAAGTTTGGAGAAGATGAATCATTTGCTCAAATTCAAATAATCTGTAAGTGGCAGGACCAGGGCTTTCACTTGATTGGGCCTAATTCTATAAACTGCTCTGTCATCTGCCCATTAACTAGATGAAATAATGGCAATTTGAAAGAAATATCCTACGTGTGCTTTCTTGCATATTTGTTAGTACCCCACATACCACTGTCCTCTCTCTTAGGGATTCTGTATGCGTGTGCATGCACACGTGTGTGTGCATGTGTTTATATATTCAATCAGAAAGGTAAGAATAATAAGATTTTGTTCTTATTCAAACCAATTTGTCTGACAAAAGTTCTAGGGTGAAAATGTTAAAATCTTACAGTATCTTTAGGTCAAAGGATAATTATAGTGAGAGATTAGTTTAGTCACATCAGAGGGAGTTCACTTCAGACATTTTTCTAGTGTCAGCTACAATATTTTCTACTCACTAATGGGAATCCAAGCTTTCTTAAGGAATAAAGAGATACAAAATAACATTACATCAAAGGAAAAGAACAATCTTCTTTTTGGTATGAGTGGATTTATAATTTACTTCTTTCCATCGTCAGAGTAATATCTAAAATGCTTTTTCCTATTTCTTTAAAAAATAATTTCTTTACTAATTCTAGCTGCTTATGCACTGTCATCTAATTCAGACAAGCTCTACAGAAATACTCTGCTGGGTGGGGATGCCATCCAAAATGAGAAAGTGGTTACTTTTTTTTTTTTTTCTCTCTCTCTCTCTGCTTTTCTCATTAAGATAATGGTTCAGGAGTATTGCTAGTGTCATGATGATGGTAATGATTACTATTTATGAATTTCTCCATGTTTGTTAATTTCACCTTGGATCAAGTTAAAATAACACAATCTAAAAAAAAAAATAAAAATAAATAAATAAATAAAATAACACAATCTATGTATTTGAACCACACCGTTTTGGTACTAATTGATATTAAAAGCAGTGGTGTTGTACAATTGTCTTACAATGAGGTGTGTTGCGAGAAACATTTGTATTAAAATAATCCACAGAAAGAGGTTTTCTAGAGTATCATTTAGTATCCTACTTACAAGGACCCAAGGGAGACATTTTTCACATCACATTGTGGAAGGGGAAAAACTTTTGTGGACAAAACAGATTGGACTATTTTTTGATCTTTTGGACTCTATCCATAGGAAATTTTTAAAATTGTATTTATTTTCATGAATTGATGTAACTGACAATGGCTCCTTCTTTTGGGACCTCTCAAGTGTTATCTTGATGCTATGCTCAAGTGCCAGCTTGTAAGAAAGATCTTTCTTGGTCACTCATATGAAGTTTTACCTCTAGCCACTTGGTCCTAGACTCCTTATTTTTCTTATTCTACTATTTTTCTCTTTAATATATATAATCAATTAAATGTCATATGTATTTGCTTATTATCTCTCTTCTTCCACTACACATAAGCTCCATGGAACCAAGGACTTTCTCAATGTGTTCACTATGGGAAGCATAGTTTCTGGGAGGTGGTAACAGCCTATTGAATGAATGAATGCATGAGTAAGCATCTGTGATTTTTTTTTTTTTTTTTTTTTTTTTACCTGCCTGTAGTTTCTAACCTAGCTCAGACCACACTTCCTAAATCTAACAGTGACTTTTTTTTTTTTTTTTTCAACAATTTCCATTCTACTATACTCTTGCCCAATGCACTGGAATACCATGGATCAAACTGTAACTCTTTGGCCCTTATCCTTTCCTTGTATGTGGTATATTTTTAAAACAGTTTCCTATGCCCACTTGTCAGGCAACTTGCCTCAAAAAGCAGAAGCTTCTCCAAAACATATTCTCAGATCTTCTTTTTGTCATTCTGATTTTGCTTTGAGTTGGTTTTCCTGCCTTGCTACCTACTCTTCTTTGTCTCTATCTTCTGCTCTCTTTGGCAGAAGCCTTGCTTTTTAGCTCGTTGCTTCAGACACTGATGGAAAAGGAAAATAGAGTGCAAAAGATTTTAGAGCTGTGAAAACTCTGGATGGTGCCATAATGATGGACATATGCCATTGTACATTTGTCCAAACTCATAGAATGTGCATCAGGAAGTATGAACTACAGTGTAAACTATTGATTTTGAATGATTATGATGTGTCGGTGTAGGTTCATCAATTGTACCACTGTGACAGGGGGATGTTGATAATGGGGAAGGCTATACAAGTGTGGCAGTAGGAAAATCTCTAAAATACCTCCCCATCAATTATTCTGTGAACCTTAAACTACCCTAAAAATAAACTCTTAAAAACCGCAGTTGGGTGAGTAATCATAAAATTATGTACAGCAAAGCAAAGATGTAAAGAAAAAAATAGCACCCAAGATGTTTTCAGAAGACAGGTTGCTAATGAGTTTCAAAGTAATGATAAAGAAAAATGAATTGGATGGAAAAGGAAAATTAATGACAGGAAAGCAACTGTGAGAAAAAAAAAGAAATAATAGTTATCAGCATTCAATGCAGCACATTGAGAATTCAGCACTTCGTAATCACATTTACCTTATTTGTTGATGTACGTGATAGAAGTTAAAAGTTTTGAAATGAGGAAAGTAAGTGAGATCTTAGGGAAACAGAAAAGAAGAATCATAAAGAACAAACACCCACCAAAAGCAATTCTCTAAGTTATATTACAGGTATCACATTTAATGCTTTCAATCATATTGTGTAACAATTTATTTTATTGGCAGTGACTCTATATTAGTATAGTCAATTCTTTTCATATTTGTGAAGTTGTCTGGAGTCATTAAGATTTTGCATGAACCTAGACATTTTGAATGTCTATTAGGACAATTTCATCCATCTTAGCTCAATGAAGGGCACAAATTCATCATTCTGTCCTAGATTCTCTTCCTTTATGACTCCACGTGTACTTCTTGGGTAAGTTCATCGACTCCCAAGGTTCTGAACCACATGTATATGCATAGGAAACTAACCTAGACCTCTCTCCTGAAATCTAGAAATATGGTATATCTGTCTACCGAACATCTCTCTTTATCTCCCAGATATCTGAAATCCAGTGGTTCCTAATCCAGTGTCCTTTACATTTCCCCTTCTCTCCTTATGTTCTCCCCCCATCATCTATTTGAGTAAATGGAGACACCATCACCTAATTGTTCAAGTTAAAAATGTGAATATTTTTCTTGAACCACCATCTCTGCCTTATAACCACATCTCATGAACTATAAACTTCTATCCATTCCTTGCCTTTCATGTATCTCAAATAACAATTTTCTCTCCATTTTATTAACCTTTTCCTTTTTATGTCAACCTCTTAGTTAAAACTCTTGGAAATCCTCCTTGGAAATTCTAGTGTCCTTTGTATATTTCCCTCCCCTTTTTCCCTTTTTGTCTCCTGTATAAAACCCACCAATGGCTATTTTCTTACCTCAGGGTAAAGTATATAGTTTTCTATGCCCATTTTTTTAAATTAAGGTAATTATAAATTCATATGCAGCCACAAGAAATAACAGAGATCCTGTGTGCCTTTTACTCAGTTTCTACGAATGATGACTTGCTGAACAACTATAACACCATCACAATGAGCAAATTGATATTGATACAGTCCACAGACCTTATTATTTTTTTATCATGGTTTATTAAGCTCTGTATGATGTGGACTCTGCTTGACACCTCCATCATTATCTTCCACTAAGCCAACTCTTAAGTGTTTGCTTATGACAAATAATAATTGTATCCACACTTCAAGATTATTTTTATAACTTTCATAAAGCTTTCATATATGTGATCTTATTAGACTCTTAAAGGAACCCCATTACATGGGAAAAGTATATATCCTCAGAGACAGCATTTTCCAGATTGATCTAAGTAGGAGAAATACAATGTTTAGTTTAAGATCATAATAAACCAAGTTGATGGCACCTGAGTAAAGTAGTAAAATACAGAGAATTGAATATTTGTTATGTACCTAGAACTGTACTTGCATCATATTATCTAACCTATAAAACTACTTGATGGAGGAACCACCATATGATATGAATTATATCATCTGATTTGCAAAACCACTTATTTTACAGATGAGATTCAGTGAGATTATGAAATTTACATAAGATCACATTACTATTAATTAATGGTATCTGCTTTGGCTACCATCTGCATTTCAAACTCTGTGAAAGCTTTAGCCCACTTATGAATCAGTTGCAGAAGGCTGGAATTATTCCTTAGAAGTTTCTGTAAGAAGTTAATTCTTATTACAAAATAGTCTTCTTAGAACATCCAAGAAAGTCATTGAGAACCTGAAATTTGGAGAAGTTTGATGTTTTATGAGCCTACTTGGTGTTCTGCCCCAGTCATACACATGGTCATTTGGAGTACATATAAGTGCTTGAGACCAATTTAATTTTAAGATCTCATTTTCAATCTCACGGAAAGATGATGGTCCTAAAGTCCCCATTTGCTTAGTAAGAAGTGGTTTTAAGAAAGCAAGAATACACCAAAGCATCAATTAAAAAGGTATGTCAAGATGTAAGCTGTGGATTCCTTCCTTCTAACTGCATTTTTACTTCTACAGATTCCTCACAGAGCTGTAAAACTGCTTACTTATGTTGGAAACTGTCGTCTTTTGTGTAGGAGGCAGATGGCATTTTCTTGGCATAGTGCAGAGTGGATTTGCAGAACTAGCAGAAAAGGGGAGGCAGCAGAGGAGGAGAGAGAAAATGTTTTCTCGTGACACTTCCTTCAGCAGCAGCTGCTATGGTGTGCACTTGACTTGGCCAGGCAGAGGTCTCCAGGGGCTTCATTAAAACTTAGAGCTAACCCACAAAAAGAGACACCCATCCATTCCCCATCTGAAAACTCTATGGCATTCAGGCTTATTTCTAAGAAGGTAAAGGTCTGTCCTGCCTGCAGCCCAGGGCTGAAGTGGGAATTAAATATAACAACCTATAAAAATAATAATACAGATCTCTCCTATTTTGTATCATACCTTCATTGTTTTAAACAAACTTGATCTAAAACAGGCTGGAAATCTTAGGATTGCCATCTAGGTTCTAGAATATGTTTTGTTTGCGCCAGATAGAATCTTAAAAATAAGTAATGATTTGTCAGTACTTAAAAATTAGGAGATTTCATATAAGCACCTCAAAAAATCAAAAAGTTTAGACTACTTCACTGTTAAGTCCCAATGTGCGGAGTTGAGGAGATGGAACAAATGTTTTGTGGACAGTCTCTCTTTTGTCTTATTCCCCCTCATGTGTTCCAATTGAATTTTCATCTTAAGTCAGATAATATATGACCACTTACAAACTATTTTAAGTAAAAAATATCAGTCTAGTCTAAGTTCATTCTTGTTCTGGAGAATACGAAAGAGTTTCTGGACTTCAATGTGGAATTATATGGTTGTTTAGTGTATTTCCTATAACTGAAAGTGACCTTAGGGATCGAATGACTTAGAAAATGTGGCCCACAGAATCCTTGGTATTTGTGGAAATGACTCCATCACTTCCTAAATCCCTTTTCCAATCAGAAGAATATCACCTGTATACGTGTGTTCCATGTGGCAAAGTTTTGCAAAACTTAAAGATTTCACGCTTAGAAAAAAGAAAATAATCATAAGGGCTGTTTTAAGCATAATCAACCTGCTTTGGAGAAGAAAGCACATAAACCAAATATCTATATTTATTTGTCCGAAGTCATCTGGTTTACAAGGAATTAGTATAGAGGCCTGGGGTTCTGTCCTATAACCAGGAACCAAGATTATTTTTGCATTCATTTGAAACAAATCCCCTGAAGCTGTGCTCTCCAACCAGACTTTGGGAGCTGGAGTTCGTGGGTCAGTGGTTCTCAGTTGGAAGGATGAAGCACTGATGGTGTTGCTCTACCCCAGAATCATTCAGAAATATCAAAATGGGGGATGGGGAGGACCTTCCATGCCCCATCCCATGCCCAAAGCACACACATGCACATAAATGTCTCTGTTGAACATTCTTCTGCCCCCTTCCATGGAGACTACTGAAGGTTCCCCATTAACTAGAGACTATTTGGAGTTTTCTCCATATCAGTGCATTCAACATTTCTTTTTTTTTTTTTTTTAATTTTTATTTATTTATGATAGTCACAGAGAGAGAAAGAGAGAGAGGCGGAGACATAGGCAGAGGGAGAAGCAGGCTCCATGCACCGGGAGCCCGATGTGGGATTCGATCCCGGGTCTCCAGGATCACGCCCTGGGCCAAAGGCAGGCGCCAAACCGCTGCGCCACCCAGGGATCCCGCACTCAACATTTCTTAATGCCCGCAGCTGTGCTACCAGTAGAACATAGTGGCCCCAATTATTTTTCCCAAGTACAATGTGAAAGAGGCAAAGGAGTGAAAAGAATTGTTTGGACTCAAAATGACTCATTTCAATTAGTCTACTAGCTGCACAAATTTGAACACGTCGTTCAAGCTTACTGAGCCTCAGTTTCCTCATACTTGGAATGGAAATAATACCAGGTGCTCTCTATATGCATTGCTCAAATTCAAGAAAAATACCTTTAAGAGTTTCTAACAAACTGTATGATACTCAGAGGTTAACACATATCATATCTGCTACCAAGAGATCAGCAAATCAATGTGAAATATCCTTCTCCAAAGATATTTATATTTTAGTAATGGCCTTTCGTGTCTTAAGTCACGGGACTAAGTGTATGAGAATTTGTCACTGCCAAAGAATGAGATGGAGGAAGATTAAAAAAAAAAAAAAAAAGCGGAAAAAAAAAAACCTATATTGTTTTCTCTGAAATTGTGCCCGAGCAGAACCTTAACTTTAGTTATTGAGCAATATCTGCAAAATAATGTCTCCCCTTCTTGCACCAAACTGAAATCAAACTATTTGCATCTGTCCATAATTGTCTATAGGGTATATTCAAAGCAATTTCCAAATACTTGATTCATTCTTTTCCCCCATATACGATTACATGAAGAAGCGGGTAGAGCCACCTAGGTAGCTTAGAGAAGCAATTGATTTTGGAAACGCTGTTTTTCGGTTGTTGTTTTCTTCTCCAAGATCAACCCAGCAAGAGGAAGAATTTTAAGATTCTTTAGTGTCTTACTCTGTCCCTTTCCTGTGGGGTTGTTCTACAGGAGCTCCAGCATCAGGGCTGCTAAAAAGACACGTGTCCCAGGGAGTAAATGTGAACTAAATAAAAACACAGCAACAGGGAGGCTGGCTTCATTTGAGCTCCTTTGAAATATAAAAATAACACCCAGCATAGTCAGGATCCCTGACTGCCGATCACAATGCAAAAAGTAAAAAGGCACAGTCCAAATGAAAAGCATATCCTTCCCAGGGACATACTTCTTAGGGTTTGGTGTTACAGTCTGAACAGTTACTAAATGTGGCGCCTCCTACTCCCCCCGCCCCAGTCCTCCAGGGGTAACAGAGTGCTCCAAATACAACTTTAATTGGCCTGCTCTGGCTTAACAGGGCCATCTGCTGTGACTTCTGAGACTGTCCCTTGGGTCTCTTTCTCTTCCCTGAGCATAGCAGGGGTCCTTCACTGTGTCTTGCATCAGCTGCATGCTAAATTTCTATATATGTTCATTTCATTTTAAGGACATTTTCTCTAAAAGAAAGAGTTTTTTTTTTTTTTTTTTTTTTTAAGTCACTTAGGTCTTCTTGAAAACATTTGTGTTTAACTTTTCTATTGGCAATGTGGAACAAAATCATTAAAAAAAAAAAAAAAGCAAACAAGCAAAAAAAAAAAAAAAAGAAAAAAAAATCAAGAGACATACAGGCCCTAAGCAAAAAGTCCTCTTTATATTTGTGAATAAAGCAGGATACGATAGATACTTAGCTCAGAATGGATTTTGTATGCATTAAGGAAATGGGTTTATGATAGGTTCATCTCCTCACCAAACGCACTGGTGCCAAAATGAATATTGTGACTCTCAGTGCCTGGCTCCCACTTAGGAATTGGTATTTTATAATAATCCGTTTCACTATCTGTTATTTTGTCTGAAGGATGTCTAATCTCACTTTCCTTCCAAAGTCAGTAATATTGTCAAAGTAATCACAGGGCATTCTGCAGAGTGTACCTGCGAATATTCACGTTCTATAAAATGTTGAACACATGCAAATTACTGAGAGTCAGAACTCACTTATTCACGAATTGAAACCTGCATAAAGCTGTAGTGCTGTCTGTACGTGTTGCTCTGGCATAAGGGGACTTATGGAATCATAGGTACCACACATATGAAGCTTTCACTATATTCCAGACATTGTTCAAAATGCTCTGAGTGAATGAATTCATTGTGTCTTTGTTTTAATACTACTTTTTAAATAATCATAGTTAGGAAGAAGAGAACCCACAGTAGGATATATGTCAGGCTCAGAAAACATTGATTCAGCTACAGATTCATTTTGGTTATATTTATTATAACCTCCAGACAGTCAGAAGGTATTATCTTGTCTCTGTGTCGTTTAAAAGATGTCCTTACGCTTATCCCTTTGATGACAGGGATATCGCTATGATTAGCTAATTCTCATTAGTGTATCCATATTTTAAGAATGTGCTTAATAATCTTCCCATGGAGCTTGCCCAGGGCACAGGGAGAGATTGTGCCTGCCTAGCATGTCCAGGCAAGCCTTTTCACCTGAGGCATATGTGATGTGAACATGGATGGTGTGGCTTCATCCTCAGGAGACAGGAACATTATCAATGAATTGAAAAAATTAAGTCCATGTGATATTGGGAAATTCGGGAACTGTCAAATCCCTCTCAAAGTCATGTAATGAGTATAATATTCTTGGTGTTTTGATCAATGGATAATGCATGATTATACATATTTTAAAGTTTGCATAAAATTCCTCTTAGATTTTTGGCCAGATTCATGCCTTCTCATTTGAAACACGTGACTTTGGGTTGTAATTGGTGGCAAACTAACTTGCAGACTCCATGTCTTAGAAAGGAAATGGAATGCTTTTGGTATTTCAGATGATAAACCTGAAGTTATAATTGAGAGTAACTTCTGTTTTCCTAGGAGGAGACAAAATGTAGAAGTAGAGAAGTAGAAGGCAGTCATTAGGAGGAGAATTTGAAATCTCCTGTTAGCCATGCTTTTGTTACTTTTATTCCTCTGACTGGAATTCAGTAAGTCATGCTCTTGTTCAGAGATAGACAGTTCCACTCCTTCTTCCAAACCATTTTTGAAATTCACGTTTTCCACCACCATGGGGAAAAATAACCCACCAGGTTCCACCTGCTTTTCCACATGCTGATCTGGTGTGTAAAAAAATTGTTGGCGCTTGTTTATTGTTTTGGAGAAGTTACAGTTGACAGCTAGATAAATTGTTTATTTGTTGCATGGATAGAATCCGAAAATTCGAGACTCCAAGTATTTTGATAAGGAGAGAATTTTTTATAGGGTGAGGGGCAGAGAGTGAGAGAGAGGAAGAGACTCTTAAGCAGACTCCACCCAGTATAGAACCTGCTGCAGGGCTCCATCTCACAACTCTGAGATCATGACCTTGAAAGGACTACAGACACTTAACTGCCTGAGCCACCCAGGCACCCCTAACTAGGAGAAAATCTTAAGCAAGAGGAGGAAAGACTACTCCGGTCGAAAAGCCAGAAAGTGTTAGTCAAGCCTTCAGATTTCCATTTCACTGAGAATTCCATAGAACATGAAGATAGAATTTCATATATACAAACATAAGATGAAAAGAAAAAAAAAGACAGAATTGGTCTATTGTGGAGTAAAAGCCAAGGATCTTGTGAATAGTGCCATTTTAATTGTTTCATAAAAGTTTCCCACCTTTTGAAGTTATTTTAGGTACTGTATTTCAAGTGACCAAATGAATGATACTGAACAATGGATGCTGTTTGCTTTGCCTACCTTTAGGGATCGACTGGAGGCAATAAAAGTACAAAACTAATTGGTGGAAATCTATCATAGTGACATTTTAAGAAAAACACCAAATAACTATTTGTTTAGGATTTTTTTTCATTCACAAATTTACCTTGAAATAGTCCATTTTATTTTTCATGAGATTCAGATCCCAGTTAAACCTCTCTCTTTAGCAGAACACTATTTATTATCTGTCTTATCTCAATTTAAGTGTGCCTGCAGAACTGATTACACCACAAATAACAAAGATCTGCAATTATTAGTGTTTTCCTTCCCCAGTAGGTGCCAGTTTGCTCTTTTTCGTAGCAAAACAATGAAAGATAGTTTTAAATAAAATACCTGTTTCAGAAGCTTTTGAGTCTATCAGGTTCATATTTAAATCATCAATAAACCATCATGATTTCATTCTCTAGCATTCAATTTAACATTTACTCATAAACTATGGCTGTAATGCATGATGCTATATCACAGCCAAGGATGAAAACATGAGGCTTTGGGTTTCTCATTTGATTTTGTTCTCCATTTATTTAGCAGGGGCTGCTCTTCAAATAGTAAATGTTGTGGCTAAAGAAGACAAGGGATGACTAAGTAAAAATCTAATTAAAATGAAAATATGGGAGTTCTATTACTCTTCTAACTTCATCATTAGCTATTTTTAACTCGATTACTCTAGGCAGTGACAAAGAGTTGATTTCAAATCTGTCAAACGCCATACAGTCTTGAGAAAAGACACATCTAAATTTGTACAAGAATAATTTTTTATTCCATAGCCTTGAATAAATTTGGAGAGTAAAAACACTAGTATTAATTATGTTATTTTAAGTATCTCTCTGAGTGAAGAATTGATTGGTTTAGATATAGTATCCAAGTTACTTGTTCAAAAGTTTTAAAGCTCGTATGTTACTGTTCCTTTACCATTATAGTTGGGTCTCTGTCAGAGTTCATGTGTCGTTTTTTCATAATCTTGAAAAAAAGTTAAGGATCTATATGCAGGGAGGGTAGGTACCTTTACCTGAAGAATGTTGTTAGAACCCTGCTATTTACTTGCAGAAGAAGAGTTTTCCTTAAAATAGAAAATTAGAACTGAATAACTAAATGGTCACAGTGTAGGGCTGGCATTGTGTCACAGGTACAAATGGGATCTATAGTGACACATGTTTGTCACTCTCTGTTTTAAATTTGTGTTTTGATTTTTTTTTCTTTATAGGAAAAACTATTAATAGGATAATTTCAAGAGTTTTCAGGCAAATTGCAGGACAATTAATAAAATAATCATAGGGACAAGCTGGAAAAGGAGGCTCTTATAATCTCCAGCTGTTCCTTGATATTCACAGGCAGAAAAAAAAAAAAAAAGAATCATCAGAGAACATCAAGATAATAAGTCTCATCAATAGCAAGGCATTTTGGGGAACAGCAAGGAAATCTAATGAGACCTATTAATTCAATCAATCATCAAGGAAAAATAGAGAGAGAGAGAGAGAGAGAGAGAGAGAGAACGATGAAGGAGATATACGAAGAAAATAGAGAGGATAAGTGCTATCAGCGTCCTTAGAAAATAGATCAAAGTGTATACCTTAGTTCCTCAGAGCATTCCAGGGACTGATACTCATCTATTTTACAGATGACAAAGCTCTATCTGCCTTTGGTTCCAAGAGAAGTTTCTATATCTATTCATATTTCAGCTTATGCTTGACCAAATGAGCATAAACAGAATCTTGAATAATCCAAATAGAATTTGCCTTTCCATATAATTAAATAATTCCAAACATCCTAATCATAGTGTTCTATATTTATTATATTCTATAGTTTTCTAACATGATATTATTAGGGGAGGCTAATAAAAGGTATGCAGGACCTTACTTTTACATTTTCTTGTGAGTTCATAAATACCTCAAAAAAATTTTTTTTAAAAAACCATAAGAGATTATTTAGCACTCAGGTCTTGGTTTCCAATACTATTCTCCAGTAATACAGTTCTGAACTCCTTAGATTAATGGCTGATCAAAAAGTTTCACAGGATGAGGATATGCTAAAAGGACACAGAAGCCAACTGAAAGAGCTCCTAATGCCCAAAACCAGGAAAAATAAGCAACATGATAAATAAAGTAGTATTGGATTATAACACAAAGTCTAAATATCCACGAGTCTATAATGATATAAATAAATAATTGAATAACTAAGCAGGGAAGAGTAGAAAAATCTCCCATGCCAGAGAACTCCAAATAATGTATATAGATACTTTGCCTTCAATGGAGTAGAACATAATTCCTCACTCCTCAAGTGTGGGCTGCTCATATTGAATTCTTTCAGAAGAGTATATTCTATGAAAAGGTAGAAAAAAAAAAAGAGTAACTCTCCAGTGGAGAGTCCTGACAAGTACTGTCAGAGTCAGCTGAGTGGGGTTAACATCAAGAATTATAAGTCATGTTACAGGATGTACCCTGGATATGATGTGATTGAAAATGGCACTTTGCCACTGTGGTCTTCCTCGCAAAAACTCATAACTCTAATTCAATCATGAGAGAAATATCAGATTGATTCAAATTAAAAGACATACCACAAAATATCTGAGCAGTAATAATCAAATCTGTCAAGATCATCAAAGCAAAGAAAGTCTGAGGAAATTATCACAGCCAGGAAGAGCTTAAGGTGACAGGATGACTGGCTGGGATTCAACCCTGGATACGATCTTGGAAGATACGAAGAACATCAAGCAAAAACTAGAAGCATATATGTAAAGTGTAGACTTTAGTTCATAATCCTTTATATTACATGATTCATTAATTGTGACAAATGTTCCACACCAATATAAGATATTAAATGTAAGAATAACTGGCTGTGGAGTCTATGGGATGTCTATGTACTGCTTTCAACAATTTTCTGTAAATTTACAACTATTTTTAAATTAAAAGTTTACTAAAAAATACTGATAATAATTTTCATGCAGACTGATTAGTAAGTTAAATTCATAGCTTTATTTATTAAATAAAACTATCTTCATTTAGACTTCTCTCCCCGCCCCCTCCCTCTCTCTCTTGTAAAATTTGTTTGGGTACAACCTTGGCTATTGTCTTGATCTATCTGCACCAATATGACATTTTCATTTGTTCAACTTTGCCATACATTTTACTCTCTGATTGTGTATCAGTTTTCTCATTTTAAAAATCAGGACATTAATATCAACTCGCTGGATTGCAGTAAAAATATAGTCAAATTATATTCATAAGGCACTCACTGACATTTCTGGCCACAGAATAAATTTTACATGAGTATCTAAATTTAACTTTCGAAAGGTGGGCTGCATATCATGATTAGAATGCATCTTCTCTAGAAATGTTGGTATAAAATTGATATTCCGCCTTTAGACTTCATCATCTTAAAATCAAAGAAGTAAGTCCCCTTCCTAATATTATTCCTAATATTATTCCTAGTATTATTTTTAATTTGATTTCATGTTCATTAACATTATATATCTGTAGGAGATTGTATTGTTCAAAGGTAGTGTGGGCAGTATTTCCCATCTCAGACATTCTTCTGCAATCAACCTTATCCTTTCCCTTTCAAGAAGTGGAGCCTTATTTTCCTCGCCTTGAAACCGGGCTGGACTTGGTACAATGGGTCAGATGTGAAATTGTGTGACTTCCTAAGTTGGCTCAGAGAAGGACATCCAGTTTCCACCTTGGGACTCTTGCTTTCGGATGCAGCCTCTCCTCTAGGGATGATAATTCTTGGGACCCTGCCACTGGGAAGCCCAAGTTACATGAAAAAGTCATGTAGATGTGCTTTGGTTGGTAGTCCCAAATTTGCCTAAACCTGGAGTCATTCCAGCCCAGGCACTAAACATGTGACAGAGATATAAATGAATAAACCTTCAGATGACTTTAGCCCCCGTCTTCTTGGCATACCCCGACATTTTGAGCTTTTCTAGCTGAGGCTCCAGATATCATGGACCAAAGATAAGCTAAATCCTAACCCACAGAATCTGTGGTTATTGTTAAGCCACTGAATTTAAAGTGGTTTATTTTGCAGCAATTAATCAATCATGTCAAACCTTCTATTCTTCTTCATATAAAGTGGAAGAAGAAAGCAAATGCTTTTAGGCCCTACAATTTTCTTAAATGAAATGAAATTCTAAGTGTTCTCCATAAATTCTTGACCATAGAGGGTGCATTTATGACCTGGACTTTATCTATGGATCTCACTAAGCTTAGAATGCTCCTAAACAGAATTCTTCTTATACATGTACCATTAGCCTGAGCATGAAATCACTTACTTGTCTGAGTCTGATATCTGGCTGTCAGACGCTCTAGTTATTGCTGACACTTCCCTCTGGTTGAGGTCACATAAAACCAGAAAGCCAATATCCCATGACTGATATGGTCTGAGAAGATGATCCAACTGCTCATACTGACCTGGAGTAACTGAATCATTCTCCTCACCATCTTCATCATTTAGTGTAACCCCTTTACCTCATTTCAATGCCACGATGCAAATTAACTCAGTGGCTTCTGGTTAGCTTCTGATGTTTGCAAAGGAGTCCTCCAGCAGCATTGATTATCTCTGAGGCAAAAATATCTGGCGAAGGTAGAGGAAAGGAGAGGGGAAAACAAAATGCTATTGATAGTTATTAGCATAATATTATATTTTTATGCTTGTCTTTTAGAGCCCAAAGAGAACCACAACACATCTCTGTAATCTTTCCTTTTCTTGGAACAGGTACCTTGAAGTTAAAACTGTTTTAAATATTCGTATTTAACTGGCAAAGCACTCCTAGATGTTATAGAAAAATTAAAGGAGTAAGAAGTTCTTCCACCTGCAATAAATACCAAAACGTAAATGCTTTGTCGATGGGCAAAAACTGGGGAAAGCTTATTAAGTATTCACCTATTGATGGACATATTCTTAGAGTGGTATCCTCAGAATTCTTGTTTCTTCTCCGTCCACTTTCTCATTCCTGCCCCCTCTCTCTTTGCCAGATAATGATGCATTCTATACTGTATTTGTCTTTTTTTCATATCATTTACCATGCATGTGTGTGTATCTATGAAGCTTTTTCCGGGAATTTTATTATTGCATTGCTATAAAAATGCTGTATTTAGTTTGTAATATTTTACATTTTATAACACATAAAAGTTATAACTGCTTGTGTATTTTGTCACGAGTCATATAGTTACCTGTTTAATACACATAATAGATTTAAATCCATTTTCTTTAGATTTTCAGTTCAATAAGTAGTCTACAAATAATGATGCTAGTTTATACTATTTTAAGTCTTTAAATCATTTTTATTATCTTATTATCCAGAACTGCCCTAAGATTTTTGAAAGAGTGGTGATTACACTATGCATTTTCATCTTTTCCTTCATATCTGTACAAATGCTTCTAGTTAATTTCACTGTTAAAAACAATAGAATTATGAGTTCAAAATACATTTCATATTAGCTTTTAACATTTTTAAATTCTTACAGTGCTCTAATAGCTTCCAGCATCTCTTTAAATACCTCCAGTAAAATAAATAAATAAATAAATAAATAAATAAATAAATAAAAAACAAATAAATACCTCCAGTGTTCTTTCTTAAGCAATTATTCTCTGATTTTCTATTTTCTTTGAGTTCTATGAGAACAAAGTGTACATCGCTCCAGCTAATCATAATTGTATTGCCAACTTAGCATATTATTATATTTGTTGACTGATAGAATTAATAAAAAAAATAAGTAAAATGCAATTCATTTATTCATTTTGCTCTTGCAAAGGATTGATCTTACCTGGGTTTACAGCTTAAATCTCTAGTTATTAGAGTAAAACATCCCAGATATTGGTAAATCCTTGCCAGCATTCTTAGTTTTCTGGGCTTTTATGGTTAAGACTCTACACTGTTTCCTTAGGCATTTCAAATGGAAATTAAGAAAAGACAACTGGCTGGGCATAACCACAAACTAGAAGGACACTTTAAATATCTTGTAACTGCCCAAGTTGGTGGATGTTAACTGGACTTCTTATGGTGGTCATTTTGCAATATATACAAATATCAAATTATTATGTTGTACACCTGAAACTCATATAATGTCATGTCAGCTATACCTCAGTTTAAAAAAAAAAAAAAAGTTACCCATTGGAGATGTAACCATGAGAGAAAACAAAACCTCAAACAAATACTGTTTCTTTTTAATTCTCATAATCTTATCAAAGATCGTACAACCAACTCCATGCTCAAAATCATTGATTCTTTCTCCCTTGTATATTTAAAATATATTCCACATACTGACCAACTATTTTGTGCTTGTGACTGGGCTAAGTGCCAGCCAAGCATGCAAGGTTATTATAACTGAGTAAATTATTGCCCTTAGTCTATGTCAGATATAACAGACTTACGGAATGTGTCTTTTAATATAAAACAATGAGATATCTCATAAAACTGTGAGATGGCTTGCGTGTGCATGCTATGCTGTTTTGTTCTCCAAAATATTGGAACTCTTCAGACAATATTAGTTTTTCTGTTTGTTTTGTTTTGATCCCAGTTTGAGCCCCTTTGGTGATTCTTGCAACTTGACCTAAAACATATTGCTCATTGATCCTAAAGCTTCATATTTCATTGACAATGTATTGCAGATCAGGTCTAAATTGAATTGTAGTGTTTTAAACTGTTACTGGATAGTGACAAGCCCGACATCTTTCTTCTTGACCTTTGTGCAATAATAAAATATCCTGTCTTCCTGGCACTTTCACTTTTATAGTTTTCTCTTCTTTTAGCTCCTTGGGGCACTTTTCCAGACCACCTCAAGTTTCCAAATAGAATTGCATGATTTGGGCATAATAGCACCTGACAGCAGTAGAGAAACAGTCTTTCTTAAAGAATTTATGGATTTTTCAGAATGCTATCTGGGATGCCACCTCTGCCCACATCACTGATTCATGAGTTCATCTTTAGCAAGACAGCCACAGAATTACTTTTCTGCAGAGAACTGATAACTTCTTGGGGGAGAAGAGGGTCAGCCCGTCACTGGGTGAATATCATACGACATAAAGCCCAAATGCTATAACGCTATAAAAAGTCATCAAGTATTTTACAAAATGAGGTTCTTGCTGCTTGGATTCCATCAGGCAGCAATTTTTACTCTGATTACCTAAAGTCGCTTCATCTGTCTCTCAGCATTTCCCTGCCTGTAGCTTATGACTTTTCCTCTAAGAGGGATTTGATGTTCTGTCAATTTTCCCATTGTTTATGGCACTGTTTTGTGCAGATAGTATCTTAAAACAAACAAAAAAACCCGAACAACAAAAACAATGTCAATCTGTCTTTGCCTCTGCAGAGTTTCCTAAGGTCTGTAAAACCTTCTAGCAATTGATGACATCAGGACAGATTCAGATCTCTGTGCCTCATACTTTCGTAAACTCTATCTTTACTGAAGCTCTTAAAAAATAGTTTCCTTTTTGTTTAGAACTTGAGTCACAGGTAGCAAAAATTCTTCCTGACATTTGTATTTCTACTTAAGTCTTAATTCTTGACATAGGTCAACTTGTTTGTGAGAGCTAAAATACACTACTGAGAGTAATGGACAAGTAGTATAAAAATGGAGGTATTTGTTATTATCTGTATAGAATGAGAATATTCTGGTCTGTCTAGAAAGCAGTTATTATACAAGTAAAATGGATACTACTTCCTGGGGACCTTCTAGGACTTCGCTCCTCAAGGGGCAATCTGAGGACTGTCAGACAGCTTTTCAAAAATGAAGAATCTTGGATCCCACCTTGGACCTACTGAATTAAAACCTACATTTTACCAAAATTCCCAGATGGTTTGAGTGCATATTAAAGTTTGAAGTTTGAGGAATACTGTTTGAGAAATCATAATGAACTTTAGCTATTTTGTTTTCTATTATCCTATATATAACATTTGAATGCACATAAGTATTTTTAATACCATTGTAAAGATTAAAATCTGGCTCTGAAATTTTAAGTCACTCAAAAATTTCTCAAAATCACACAGCAAGTAAATTAGGAAAAAATGTGGGAAAGAATTTAACAGAATTTGAACCCAGATATACCTGAACAAAGCTTGAACAAAGAATCTGTTCTTCACTTTGTGTTTTCTTTTTTTTTAATATATTGACCTTTGTTAAATCTGATATAAGTGCTGTCAGCATTTTTGAATGTCTTCAGGAGATTAATCTGAGGCTGATATATCATAACTAGAAATACAGAAACTTTTAACTTCCTCCAATGAGTTACAAGTTTGATAAGAAAGTTGTATAATATAAAACTAATACCACTAGCACTAAAATGTGTTCAACAGAATTTAGAACTTGCATGTCCTACAAACTTCATTTTAAGTGTGTACATATGATTTCATGCTTTCATTTATTTGCTACTCAAGGCAATATTAATGAAGGTAGTTTTTCTAAAATAGCACAGTGAGGCCTCAGAATAAATAAGAATTTCAGTAATCTAATTATATAAGTACATGGGAGAAAAATATGAAAAGATTAATACTAAACTGAAGCATCTCCCCATTTCTTTGTAAAGATTTTAAAAATGCTTTAAAACTTGCAAACTATTACTGCATGCTGGGGTGTGAAGCACTGTATATCTTTTAAAATGAAAATAACATAAAATCTTTTAGAAAAATAGGCAAGAAAAAGTCTGTGCTCATGACTAATGCAATGATTATGCTGATTGTTAATACAGGGCAGAAAACTAAAGGTGTGCTCTGTAGGTACCACTCAACATATGAGTGAATTACTGATATAGGGAGTATGTATTAACAAATGAACAATCAGGTGATCTAAGAAAGATTTTAGCAAAAGATTCAGGTTGCAGCTGTAGTTAGAATGTGAAAATATTTCAATTTCCAGGACACTTTGAGTGGTTTCTTAGGACAACAAAAGCAGTCTCAAAAATAAAAGATGCATGCCTCCTTTATTTGTTAGCTATTTCTCATTTTAAAAAGTGCCAGAGCTACTTATAGAAAACAAAAACAAAAACAAAAACACCTCAGAAATAATGAGCTAAGGGGGATTCAATACAGGTTCAATGATTTTCAATTTCTTAGGAGACCCACAAAAGAGATGAATCTTCAGTTCTAAGCATTTGTCTTTTAGACTCTTTGTTTGTAAAACATGGCTAAAATTGTTAATCTTTCTACAATAAAGTCATGGTTTCATCTCAGTATCCATATATAAATAACAAGTTTCAATTCTTTTGCTTTTCAATGATGAATAGTAAGATGTTTTGTTCTTTGATGAGCAGTCTTTATCAATGACTTATATTTCATTCATAAGAACCCATTGTAGCTGGTGATTATCAAGGGATCCATTGAACTGGAATGTCTGCAAGAAGAGACCTTGTGTAATATTGATGACCTTATGTTATTTACATGTTAACTGAATGTTAAAAAGAAGCTATTTTGATATCTTGGTTTGGGCTAAAGTTGCCAAATTAAGTACAGTACATTATCAATATGCCTTGTTGTTAAAGTAGACACGTTTGACTATTTGTGCAGGACTTGCCACCAGGGTGACTCTTGGCTTTCCAGACCTCTGACCCTTAACCCAGACTGAAGACAAAGAGGTGGTGGGACAGGGGCAAGACTGATTATGAGGAGGGCCCATGTTGAAGATTTCTTGAGAGAGAATTATTGAGTGATTGTTGAGTTCTCCCTTCTCTGTTGGATGTAAACGGGTAGTTCATCTTCAGCCAAGGAAGGGCCCTTCAGGTTATCTATTTTAAAAGACTTTCATGTGTCAACGAGGGTATAGAGGAAAGAAAAACAAGCTTATTATATATGTTGCTTGTGAAAGTCCAAAGGTGGAGGGCTTGTCAAGACTGAACTGCATGTTCACTGATAGTCTGGCAAAGTAAATGTGTCTTTTTTTTTTTTTTTTTTCCCCAGAATAGACTCCACAAAAGATGACCAAAATTGCTTCCCCATGAAGGGACTCTCAACAAGAATTCTGCCCAGGGACTCCAACTGAATAAATCTGCATGTGATATAGGGCCAGAAACAACATGGGATGGGGGAGTCTTATGTTATCCTAAAAAAAACATTTCAGGTAATTTAGTTTTAACCCATTTCAAACAATGTTAAATCAATGGGAAAGATCTCTGCTAAACAACTTCAAAGATTCAGTGTTAGTGGAGTCATTTAATGAAAAAAAAAGAGAAGTGTAAGACAGTAACTGCTTAAAACAAAATGCTGTCTCATTAAAGTCACTAACCTTCAGTGACAATCAGTTGATTTTCATTGCATTAGTAGGGGCAGAGGAGTGACTAACTAGATTCCCAGAATAAGCCTTAATTCCAACAAAGTTCATCAGAAAATCGTTGAAGCATTTTGCCACAAGTAATAATATTCCAAAAGGAGGTGTAGAAAATTAAATCTCTCTCAGACAAGATTTTGGTTTGGAACAATTTTTCTTCCATCCAGAGATCATATTTTCCACACCCAAAAAGAGTGTAAAGAGAGAGTCCATACTGGGACTGCAGGTGTAAAGTACTTTACTCATTATGTGAGTGTGAATGGTGCCCGAAGGATGCTGGGAAGGGATCTAAGTAAATAGCAGCCCCTGAGAAAAAGGGCCAGCATGTAGGCATCTTTCAAAACCAATAGGTGCCAATACCAGATGAATCATACTACCAGTCTCTTTTGCATCTTCCATAATATTTGCCCTTTGTAAAGAGGCAAAGCTGAGGATGGTCTAGTGAGTGGGAGAGGAGTGGAGGCTGATAAGACATAACGAAGCTAATGGTGAAGTATTAGAATAAAATTGTTTTTCTCATTTGGCCCCTTTTTAGTGTGGGCCTTAAAACCCAGTAATCTAGTTATACACATAAAGCAGAGAGCATGAAGAATTGAAACACTTAGAGTTCTCAAATTATACAATTTTTATAAAATATGGGAAACATGATTAATCATGCTTTAAATATTCCCTTTTTTTGGGCTTTCTTTTTCTTTCCTTTTTTCCTTTTTAAAAGACATTTACATAAAACATTTCATATGCCAAGCGATTTTCTAAATGCTTTACAAATGTTAACTTATTTAATGATTAATAGATCTTTTTTTTTACATGGCAAAATAAAATTCTGTGGGACTATTTTGGTGTACCTCTCTTATTTTAAATTTATTGCAAAGAAATTAGAATAAAAGATTACAATAAACACAGACATACACACATGTTTGCACTGCTACTGTCACTATTTGCATTTTGAATAACCTTAAAAATACCTTTGCAAAAATCACTGTACCTAATGCTTTAAATTGGGATTATGGCCAATTATTATAAAAACCTAGGAAAGTTTTAGCCTATAGTAGAAATTCACTTCTTTAAGGATTAAAAGTGTGCAAATAGCAGTTATTAGGACCCAATTATACTTAAATATTTATTGGACCCTTTTTAACACTTTTCTAAAATGCTAATTAAATTTATGCATGGCTAGTAGCTGATGAGAGTCAAAACATCTATAAATTTTATGCCTTTCTGATCCTTAGGAAGATCTTGTATAAAAATAGTGGAGTCAAAAGCAATTTATTAAATAGTATAAATTGTGAAAACAGCTAAACATTTAAGCCCAGCCCCAGATCATTTGGAGAAACTAAAGAAACAAGCCTTTCTCTACTCACAAACTACTTTCTATTTAAAATATAATGACTGATTCATGTGAGCAATACACTGTCCATTCTTATCACAAGATACACAAAATAAAACTTTAACTAAATGCAAAATTTGTAAGTGACCTCTTTCAAAATGGCAATTGAATGAACATTTTCTCCATTTTTACTAGCTTGAGGTGTGATATATTGTAAATTGCATGTATGTAAAATGTACATTTTGACAAATTTTGATATATAGACATATCAAAACATCAAATTACCAAATATACATTCATACATAACTTATAAAGCATGTAAACACATACATATATAATTCATCAAATATATAACATAAAATATGTAATATAAAATAATACAAATATATGAATAAACATAAAATATATAAATATATAGCTTATCAAATATGTGCATTTGTGTATTTTTGCAACCATAACCAAATCAACATAATGAACATATCAATCATCTGCAAAAGTTTTCTCTTGACCTTTTTTTTTTTTTTTCTGTAACTCTCTTGACCTTTTGTAATCTTTCCTTATGACATTTCCTCACAGGCTTTTGTACCCAAGCAAAGGCTTTGTGTTACTATAGATTGTATTTACTAGAAATTTACATAGATAAAATCATACACCGTGTACTCTTATTCTTTGGTTCTTTGTACTCATAACTAGTATTATTTTGAGATTCACCCATTTTTTTCCATCAGTAGTTTTTGCTGTCTTATTATAGAGTAATATCACATTGAATGGACACACTAAAATTTATCTACTCATCTATGGTTATCATTTAGGTTATATCCAGTTGTTAGCTATTACAAATAAAGCTTTCAGGAGTATTTGTGTACTAGTCTGCATGACTATATAGATTTATTTTCATGTGCATATAACTAGGGGTATAATGACTGGTCATATGATCAATATATTTTTTAACTTTTTTAACTTTTTACTTTGAGATAATTTTAGATTTAAAGAAGAATTACGAAGTTTGCACAAAGAATTCTAGTACATCCATAACCCAGTATTCTTTAATGTTAACAACTTATGCAACTTATGCTTAACCGTTGTTTTTGTTTTTTTTGTTTTTTTTAATATACTTTATCGTTTAGAGCAGTTTAGCTTCACAGCAAAATTAAGGACAAAGTACAGAGAGATCCCATATACCCCCTGCCCCCAAACATGGACAGCCTCCCTAACTATCAACATCCCTCATCAGCGTGGTACTTTTATTACCATTGATGAACCTCTATTGACATACCATAATCACCCCTAATCTATGGTTTATATTAGGATTCACTTTTGGTGTTGTACATTCTGTGGGTTTGAGCAGATGTATAATGACACGTACTCACCATTTATAGTGTCATATATTTTCACAATTTCACTGTCCTAAAAATCTTCCATGTGTTGCCTATTCATCCTCCCTACCTTCTAACTCCTGATCTTTTTCCTGTCTTTATAGTTTTCCTTTTGTAGAATGCCCTATAGTTGGAATAATACAATATGTAGCCTTTTTAAATTGGCTTCCTTCACTTAGCAATATGCACTTAAGATTCTACTCTGTATTTTCAAGACTTATTAGCCCATTTCTTTTTAGAAGTAGGGCAGCCCTGGTGGCCCAGTGTTTTAGCGCCACCTTCAGCCCAGGGTGTGATCCTGGAGATCGGGGATCGAATCCCACGTCGGGCTCCCTGCATGGAGTCTGCTTCTCCCTCTGCCTGTGTCTCTGCCTCTCTCTCTCTCTCTATGTCTTTCATGAATAAATAAATAAAATCTTAAAAAAAAAAGAAGTGACGGATATTTCATTGTCCTCATGTACCACAATCTGTCCACTCATCTAGCGAATATAGGTTGCTCCCAAGTTAAAGAACAAAGAGAAAAAATGAGAAAAAGGCTAGATTTCAAAAACTAACAAAAGAAGTCATAAAGGGAGTGAAATTTCTTATAAATAGAAATGCTCAAGCTGAACTTCTATAACTCATTTAATAGAGTTATAGAAGAAGAGGAGGTAATGATAGCTAACATCTTTGAGCACTTTATATGTGCCAGTCTCTTTCAAAGTGCTTTGTGTATTTTATATAATCTTCATAACATTCTTACGAAAGGGATGATGTCAGGAAAATATATTGACTCTTCTGTGGGCCAGGCATTGAACTAATTATTTTATATATTATCCATAATTTCTTATAACAGCTCTCATGGCAGTTGGATTATTATTCTAATTTTTTATTTTTTTATTTTTATTTTTTTAAAGATTTTATTTATTTATTCATGATAGTCACAGAGAGAGAGAGAGAGGCAGAGACACAGGCAGAGGGAGAAGCAGGCTCCATGCACCGGGAGCCCGATGTGGGATTCGATCCCGGGTCTCCAGGATCGTGCCCTGGGCCAAAGGCAGGCGCCAAACCGCTGCTCCACCCAGGGATCCCTATTCTAATTTTTTAAATGAGAAAAGTGAGACCCAGAGAAATTTAGTAACTTGCTCATTGGCATATGTCAAGTAAGATTGGAGCCACGATTGACCAGCATGCATGATTCCCAAACTCTAGCTCTCTATCACCCACTACACCAAAACTCTGAATGCTTTTTCCTCTCTGCAGTGGCTCAGGTTTTTTTTTTTTTTTTAACGCATTTATTGAGTAATCTACCACATGGAATATAACTTCTGGAGATATAATACACATCTTCTGGAGGAGTCCAAAAACACATTTAATGTATCAGGCATGCAGAAACCCACCCTTAAAGAAAAATTCTTAACTTTGTTTAATCCAACGTTTTTAATTTTTATTTTTTCAAGTATGCTTTGTTCACAATATCTATTAATATGATATAGATATAGGACGTAAAATAGAGGAGGTGCATATTTGAGGAAGAAGACAAGGTTTAGTAGTATCTTTTGCTCAGAACAAGAGGCACTTCAATCTGGGGCCCTGTCTTCTCTTCAGGGTACCTCCTTCCAAGTATTTAAGTCCCCTCTGGTGCCTGGGACTCACTGGGGCTGGCAGTGTAGTCTGGGCACAGACAAAAACCCTTTGGACGCTGGTCTGGATTCACTCTTTCAGGGTGCTTTTTAACCTTTTACATCCCTTGCCATAAGTCAAGTTGACCAAATGTGTTGAGGAAACACAAAAGTTGTGTCTGCAAGTGTTGTCTTATCTCTTAGATTAGTCTTAAACCTATCTAGAAATGATAGAGACAGAATTTGTGCATAGGGAAGTGCTCTCTCTGCTCATGTCCACGTGTAGAAGGTGACTGTCATCAACATCAAAAAAATCATGTTGTAGAATTGCAATGATTATGGCCTAAAGAGTTCAAGAAGGGGCACTGTTGGAAGGTGTGCTATTTTAGATTTATAGTATAAAATTTCAAACAGAAAATGTTAACTTGACTAGAAAATGAATTTTCATTCCTGTTCTCTTTGCATATTCTATGTGACATATGCATTTATGTTCAGTCTCAACAAAGCACAGTTAGAAATTCTGAGAGAGTTATCAGAAGTTTGCATTCCTGACAAATGTTGCCATGTCATGAGTATCAGCATTAAATAAATGTGTACTTAGGCAACTGCAGAGGCAAAAGATCTTGGTTGTTTTAATAGAAAGAGGTGCTAAAGTGCCACGGCACTGTGAGAAATGACAGCATTTCTGCCTTTTTTCCATGGTGATGGGTTTACAATCAGCTAGGAATAATGCATGTGGTCATAGAGAACACAAAGAGATACTTCCTGGCCCTGAACAGAAAGAGATGGTGCTTGGAATCTGTGAAGAATCTTCCAATGCACTTAATAAGGCCATAAACAATTGTGTTAGCACCTCTCCCTTCCCATTTTTTTTCTAAATCTTCACTGATAGATCACTAAGCCTCACATGGGCCAGTGTATTTTGGAAAAACTTTTTAAATCAAATTGTTTATTGAGCAGTTGGGCCCTGAAAAAAAACTTTTGTTCAGGGTCCTGCCTACTGTAGAGGTGACTCTGATACAATTTCCAATGCTTTGAACTATTTACAGAAAAAAATCTTGTGCCTATTATTTTCTCATTGCTTATCTGAAAGAAATATTAAGACATGCACTACATTTAGTGACTCTTGTTCGTTAAGACATAATTTCTAACTTCAAATGGCAGATTTGCATTTATGCTTTCATATGTATTGCCCACTGAACAATTATCCTTGCCTTTCAATGACTCTTAGGAACTTTATATCTTATATTTAAGCAATATATCCTGCTTGTCTGCTTCATGATAAGGACAGTTAGGCATATGCACATTTGTTATCATATTTTGCTTAAAGTCAAAAGTTAAGTTTGCAGAAACTTACATGGAGAGCTTATGCTAAACAGATCGCTTACGCCTATTTAAGTTATTCATGTTTCACCTGGTCTGTGACTGGACTCAGCCAGGAGCTTCCAGTCTGTGACTTTTGTAACCTGACACTTGTTCCATATCCCCAGACCACTGGTCACTTCTTCTGACATCAGTAGCATTTGTACCCATTCTTCATTACAGCATTCATGGAATTGCAGGGAACATACCTGTTCTCTTGTCGGCCTCCATTTATTCTACCTAATTTTCTAAGAAATGGAAGTGTTCAGGTTCACCTCTTTAGGATGAATACCTAATATAATCCTTGGCACATAAAAGTACTCAAATATATCGTCCTCTTTGTTTAATAAGGAATGTAGTTCCAAGTTTGACATTATGTCACATAAAATTGTTCATGTCAGCTAACTATATAGATAGGTGGGATCCTGAAGAAGTGTAAGATCCCTGATGGAACAAAGGAGGAGAGTTAAGGTAAATTTGAGATTTCTATGTTACTGGAAAAAAAAATAGGACGAAAACTACCAGGAAAGAAGCCATTAGTATCTCAGCCTGATACTGAGACACTAGGGAATATTGCCTTAAACTTGAGTCTATCAGGATATAATCTGCTGTTTATAGCAGCAATGTCCACAATAGCCAAACTGTGGAAGGAGCCTCGGGGTCCATTGACAGATGAATGGATAGAGAAGATGTGGTCTATGTATACAATGGAATATTCCTCAGCCATTAGAAACGACAAATACCCACCATTTGCTTCAATGTGGATGGAACTGGAGGGTATTATGCTGAGTAAAATAAGTCAATCGGAGAAGGACAAACATTATATGGTCTCATTCATTTGGGGAATATAAAAAATAGTGACAGGGACTAAAGGAGAATGGAGAAAAAATGAGTGGGATATATCAGAGAGGGAGACAGAACATGAGAGACCCCTAACTCTGGGAAACGAACTAGGGGTGGTAGAAAGGGAGGTGGGTGGGTGGGGTAACTGGGTGACGGGCACTGAGGACTGCACTGGATGAGATGAACACTGGGTGTTATTCTATATGTTGGCAAATTGAACACCAATAAAAACAAATTTATTTAAAAAAAAAAGGATATAATCTGCTTCTTAGAGCAGTAGTTGTCCAGCAAGCCCCATAGGACATGGTCCAGCCTACTACAAGGATGCTGCTTTGATGCTGAAAATACATTCATTCAGATCATTACTTCTTTACCCTGCTTTGCACTTCTTAGGTGATACTAGAAAGTGAAACATAAGGATACTGGTAAGGGATCCCTGGGTGGCGCAGCGGTTTGGCGCCTGCCTTTGGCCCGGGGCGTGATCCTGGAGACCCGGGATCGAATCCCACGTCGGGCTCCCGGTGCATGGAGCCTGCTTCTCCCTCTGCCTGTGTCTCTGCCTCTCTGTCTCTCTCTGTGTGACTATCATGAATAAATAAATAAAATCTTTAAAAAAAAAAAAAAAAAAAAAAAAAAAAAAATAATACCTCACATTTTTAGGCTTACTTCTTAAATGGCGGTCATTGTGGTAACATGTGATGTGGCTCAGTCGTCATGAGAACCTTATAAAATAGGCACCAGGAGAACCTTCATTTAATCAGTGAGGAGAATGAGGCACAGGGCTGTGTCACACTGCTGATTGATCATGGGATGGCTAACTCAACCTCTGGTGTTCTGGGCTCTGGATTTAGGATCCCAAGTCCCAGATTTTAGTCTCATATCTATCCTCTTTTGTGAGCTTTAACAAGTTATTTTTTTTTTTTTTTAATTCTGAACATCATATTTCTCATTGGTAAAATAAAAAATAAATTTGTTATTAAAAAACAAAACAGGGATCCCTGGGTGGCGCAGCGGTTTGGCGCCTGCCTTTGGCCCAGGGCGCGATCCTGGAGATCCGGGATCGAATCCCACATCGGGCTCCCAGTGCATGGAGCCTGCTTCTCTCTCTGCCTCTCTCTCTCGCTCTCTCTCTGTGACTATCATAAATGAATAAAAAATTAAAAAACAAAACAAAACAAAACAAAAACAAAAACAAAAACAAAAACAAAAACAAAGAGCCAGGAGGCAGCTCTTCCTTTTGGCTTTTCACAACCACCAGGGTAATTTATCTTTTTGAGTTTGGGTTCTTGCCCAGCTGGGTTGGATTCCATTTGTGGTAGCTATAGAGAATATGTCCAGCACGAATGCCTCCATGAGCCAGACAAGTACCATAAATAAATGAAAAGGCAGGAAGTTGGGATGGATGAGGGGTAGTGGGGACTGTGGGAAACTGGCAAAATTAAACCTATATAAAGGGGCACAGGAGTGAATCAACTCTAACTGACAATTGCCTGGTGGGAATGCAGACTCAATGTTACATAGACGTTGTAATATCTCCTAACTTTAAATGTTGACTCAATATTTTTGTTAAAGATAACATGGCCCCAGGATGCCTGAGTGGCTCAGTAGTTAAGAGTCTGCCTTCGGTTCAGGTCATGATCCTGGGGCCCTGGGATGGAGTACCACATCAAGGTTCTTGCATGGAGCCTGCTTCTCCCTCTGCCTGTGTCTCTGCCTCTCTTTCTCTCTGTGTCTCTCATGAATAAATAAATAAAATTTTGAAAAAAGAAAAAAAATAAAATAAAAGCATATTATCTACTTCCTAAGTCTTCCATGAGAATCAAATGAGATTTAGCATAAAATAGCTATGGAAACCTTAAAGCACTCTGCAGACTCTTATTGTTAATACCCATCAGACTCCCTTTACCCACAGCTTTCTGAAGAAGTGTCAGACCCATTATATATGTATTCTATCATTTTCTAAGGAAAAATTATAATACTTTTATATGTTAGAATATTTCATTCCAGCCATTACATAACATGTAATTTTTCAGAATGGATATGAAGCACCCTCCTCTTCTCCCTCCACCTCATGGTAATACTCTCCTTTTGATCTGATTAGTCTTTTTTTTTTTTTTTTTTTTACAAAATAGCACTAGATAGATTACAAATATTCAGCTTAAACATACGGAAGACCCCAGAGACATTAACAGAATCCTAAAAAGGTAGAGAACAAAGTGATACTAGACACCATTTAAATATTAATATAAGATTTTAAGAAAAAAAGAAAAAGTATCCTCTTCCCCTTTTCCCATTCTGGCAAACTTTTAAAATCACTTCTGTGTATCAAGAAGCAAATGTTTACAGTTGAAACCCTGTTTCTCTTGGTTCTCATTCTGTGTAAAGTTAAATGCTGCATACTTGTCATTTTTTTACCAAATAATAACAACCATAATTTACAGAGAATCAGTGTTTTGCTGAATGCTGTGTGATGCACTTCAAATTTATTTTCTCATTGAATTGTGACCATAAAGCTTCAAAGTGGGTGCCATCCCTAAATTAGCAATCAGGAAATGGAGGCTAGAGAAGTGAGGTGACTTTTCCAACTTTACAGAGCTATTAATTAATAATTTTTCACACCTAGGTTTTACTCTAAAATCAGTATTCACAAAAAATACAATAAAATCAGTATTCACTTACATGTTTGGCTAATGAATCATATTTAATAATAATGTATAATGTTGTCTAATAATAGCTTTTCATGGGGTAGGAGAGTAAGAGTTGTAGGATATGTCAAAATTCCCTTCCCTTTTAAGGTTGCATGATATTCCAATGCATTGAAATGCTTATCCATCATCAATTGGTAGATCCTTTAGTTGCATCTACATCTTAGCTATATATGAGTACACATATCTTTCTGAGATCCAGCTTTCATTTCCTTTGGGTACATACCCAGTGGTAGATTTGCTAAATCACATGGGAATTCTATTTTTAATTTTTTGAGGAACTATGCCTCTAATCAGAAGCAACAATTGGCTATCAGAGCACAGATTTCTGAAATTTGGAGGGCAGGATCCTTATGGCCCACCCTAGCTCTTGTAAGCTGTGTACAGGCTGCTCCAGGAATAGGTACACAGCTGCCTGCCATGGGGCTGAGGGATAGGTAGCTACTATTCTGCTAAGAGCTGAAATTGATTGAGTGTTGAAATTGACTGAAATTAGGCACAATTTACCATCTAATGCTTCCTCTGGATGTTGCAAGCCTTCAATAACCTCCAGAGTTACAACATAATCAGACAGATTGTGCTAGTGAAATTGTTTGGGAAGAGAGAAATTTCTCCCTTCCTCCTCTACCATCTACCTCAAATCCCCATCCGAGTTCCTTTTTAAGGTGATTTCCTTCTTAGCTGGGTCATCAATCTGAGGTTTAAACTAATTTGTCATCAGAAGTACCTCTGGATGACCTTCTCAGCTGTGTTTTCTCTCCATTTCATTTGTGTGTACTCTTAAAATGAGTGGAAAAAAATCTAATTCTCTAGTTTTCAAATCAATAAGAAGCCTTCGCTTAGCAATGTGTTTCTCCTATGTTTCTTCTACATACAATTCATAAGATAACCTATATCAGTTATAATCAGTGACAAGCTGATTCTTTCCATCCAAATTTTAGAAACAACTCACTTGCTTGCCTATACAGGCCAGTTCATTGGTTGTGAATAAACAAATTCATTTGAATATATTTGGTAAGTCTAAATATAAAACACATTCTTTTATAAGAGATTTAGCTACTCTGGGACATAAGAATATAAATTACTTCTGAATATCATCTATCTTCACACCTGAAAGATCTACAGTTCTTCCCCAAGAGTGTTATTAAATAATTCATTTAAAAAAACCAAAACACTTAAGGTTTATGAAAAGATATTTTTAAGTGTTTTATTATACTGTTATATAAATCAACTTTTTTATGAAATATTTTTGAGCATTTTTGAGAACATTCTCCTGAAGTCTTCTACACAGAAAACCATTTTATTGATTTTAAATTGTTATGTATCTAAAATGCTTTCCCTCAAGTATTTTGCCTATGAAATGCAATAATGATATGTCTATATTTTACCACTGTGCACATTTTCATATCTCAGAGCTCCAAATGGAACATTGTATCTCTTGGAAAAAAAACAAAAAACCATCATATTGAATGATATGGAAACTAATTGGTTTCTAAGTGAATTATGGTGTTAAAGTGCCCCTTTATGTAAGATATCAAGACAAGCAAAAACTTAATTAAAATTAGAGCAATTTATTTATAGGTTTATAAATATGTGAATGTATACATATGCACACATACATAAGCAAATGTGTATATATATGAAAATGATCTACCTTAACATTCACAAATTCTTATTATATTGGTATAGTCATATTATTTTATATTTTATGTAAATAGTAGTACTATATATTGAGTAATATATATGCATAACAATATTTAATTATCTCTATACCTCTATATCTGCAATAACATCTCTGGATACAGAAATCTATCTTCAGGTGTTCTCTCTGGCTCATTTTTGACAGGAGATTCAGATCTGTAGCTTCTGTGTGCTAGAGACTATCTTCGCAATTTCTTAGGATGCAGTCTTTCTGAGTTAGGCATCTTGGGTCTAGTAAGCAGAAATCTGCATTGATAATAAGCCGGATGATCCTGCCATCTTAATAATTCTGAAACTTAAACAACGGTTAGCAATTTTTTTATATAAGGTTTCTGTGATTTTTGTATTAAGAAACAAAAAGTTATGGCATTTCATCTCAATGGGTAAATACTGTGATAAGATTTATGTTTATATTTCTATCTTTATCAATTAAGTTATTGATAGAAAATACAACTTCATTCTGAAAATAAGAGCAAGGAGAAATATGTTGAGGTTTATAGTCCTCCTCCACACAGCTGACTCAAAATAGAAATAGGCATCTCACAGGAATAGTTTGAGATGAGAAGTTTTAGAAATGCTGAAATAAACTATTTTCAGTTATTTATCTTATTCCCTTTCCAGTGTATTCTAAATTTTGTACAGATAAACCCTGTCAGCTAAATTCCCAAATGAGCCCACAATCAAAAGGGAAGAGAAATCTGATTTGTTTGGGTATGAAATAATAGCTATTTTGCATCTACTCTAAGTCATTTTATTTACTACTCTGAAACAAATTTTACCTTTGCATACCCTCTAAGCAGAAAGGGAAGATAAAATTCAGAAGAAACAGGACAGTGGGGTTTTACAGAGAGGAGTCAAATCCAAGTTAAAAAATATATAACTTGTTAACTAAAATTTCAGAAGGTATGTCTGGGGATGTACTCAGAGGTAAAATGAATTCTGGAAAATGTTGAGTAGAAAGGAAATGCAGATGTGTGCCAAAAGACAACTGACAGAAGGAGAGAAACAGATTCTCATGATTGACACAGAAAAAAGAAAGATGACTGACAACAAATCTGATAACTACAAGTAGGTAAACAGCTGTTTACAGAGCAAATTACTTTTATCATTTGAATTGGTCTCTTTGAAAAGTAACTATTTTAACAGAAAAAAATAATAGGTAGCAGAAATTGTACTGGCACTTGAATATGAGAGAGCATATCTCTCCTCATTTATTTATTCCATTAGTCACTTAATAAACATAGACTGAGTATTCCAAATGTGTCAATCACTATTGTAAGTGTACCAGAAACAAAGTTGAGTAAGAACCAACCTTTATTCTCAAGGAGCATATAGACACATAAACAGAAGAGCATGATGCATTGGTCAGAGGCAGGGATACAAAAAGGTGCAGGCAATTAAGATTGTAGAGAATTTAAGAGGTGTTTATGTGTTCAGAGAAAATAATCCTGGAGGAAGTGGAAATTGTATTTCTCTTAGCTAAGCGAGAAGAGAAGCACATTTCATAAAAGTGTAGCAGTAATAACGCACAGAAGGGGAACAACACAGACTGTAGAGCACTTCAGAGATTTCACTTAGAAGGAAGTGGAGAGGGTGAAATGTTGACCTAGAGAGAGAAACGTACGTGTAGAGAGCGCTGTAGGACATGCTGCAGGATGTAGAGTTTATCCTATATGTGAGAAGTCAAAACAGGGAGTTTATTTTAACTAGAACCCTTTATGAAGAAGGTATTTGAAGATGGCAGGACTAAAGATATGTTTTTCAGGAAACTTTTGTTATCCCAAGAAAGACATAATAAAAGTCTGAATTAGAGCAGCAGCGGTAGCAGTAGTAAATATTGTGGGAAATCAGATGAATTACTTGAGAAGAAGCCAGACAAGAGGTGAGTGGGATGCAAGTGAAACTAATAAAGGCAATTAAAAGGTACAAACTTCCAGTTATAAAATAAATAAATCATGGAGATGAAAAGTACAGCATAAGGAATATAGTCAGTAATAACTGTAATAATGTTGTAGGGTGACTACTCTTACTGTGGTAAGCATTGAGTAATGCACAGACTTGTCAAATTAGTAGGTCGTACACCTGAAATGAATATAACATTGTATGTCAATTATATTTCAATTAAAAAAGTGCTGTATGATAGATTTAATGCAATCCAACTCAAAATCCCAGCAAGCAATTTTATGGATATGACATTCCAGTTCTGAAGTTTATATGGAGAAGCCGTCAACCCACAATAGCCATCAAAATACTGAAGAAGAACAAAGGTAGAAGATTGGCGCTCCTTGACTTCAAGACTAACTATAAAGCGAAGGCCATCACGTCAGGGTGATAGTGGTGAAAGAATCTGCACAGAGCTCAGTGGAACAGAATATAGCCCCAAAGTAGACCCATTCAAATGCAGTCAACTCCTCTTTCACAGAGGAACAAAGGTAATTCACTGGAGAAAGGATAGTTGTTCCCTTCTTCTTCTACAATAAGAGAACTTGTAGCTGGTGTTGTGAACATGCAATTAAGATTACATTTCCCAGCTCTCCTGGGTTTTTATTTTGGTTATGTGATTGGGTCCCAGTGAAAACGCTACCAAAAGTGTTGTGTTTAACTTCTTCACAGCACCTTAAAAATAAAAGACATTCGCTTTCACCTTCTACTTTCTGTTTAAACACTGGCTGCAGTAGGGATGTGCTACAGGATGACTAAATAGCCATCTTAGGTACATTTTTGAAAGCCCTGTGTTTAGGAATACAAAACTGTAAGAACAAATGGTCTAGCAACTTTGCATCATGGAACTTGCATGCTGTTTCTCAAGAGCTTAAGCTTAGACTTTCAAAAGAGAGACAAATACCCTTCTATTCTGCTCAAGTGACTGTTAAAATCTAGTCCTTATTATAGCAGGTAAAATATCCATCCTAACTTTTATATCCTACAAAGCTGACATGATCTCCGTGTTTCCACATCTCTGAACTCAGCTCATCATATTCTCCTCGTTGCTCACTCTGCCTCAGCCACACTGGTCTCCTTGCTATTTCTAGGATGCATCAGGCATACTTCCAACTGAGCTTTTTATTTTTACTATTTTTTTAAAGATTTATTTATTTACTTGAGAGAGAGACAGAGAGTGAATATGCAGGGTGGTGGGGAGGGGTAGAGGCTGAGGGAGAGAATAGGGGGGCTCAATCCCAGGACCCTGAGATCATGATGACCTGAGCCGAAACCAAGAGTCAGATGCTTAACCCACTGAGCTACCCAGACATCCTCCAACTTGAATTTTTAAAATTGTCGTTCCTTTTATCTAAAATGTTATTCCCTTAGAAAATGTCTGTTAATTTTCCTCATTTTACTCATGTTATTGTCAAAATGTCACCTAACCAAATGGTTTGCTCTATCAGTTTTAATCCCTCTGCCCTGCTTTTTTCCTTGATATAAAAATAATTAGTACCTGACAAAGTATTTTTAACTATTTATGTGTACATTTTGTGTGCTGACTAGAATCTTAGCACAATGCAGGCAGAGCTTTTGTTCAGTTCTTCATTCTATAACCAGAATCTGGAATACTGCTAAGTACTACCAAAAGTAGTAATATAAATATTTGTTAATATAAATATATATAAATATTTGGTATTTATAAATATATAAATATATTTATATATATATATTTATAAATATAAATATATAAATATATTTATATTTATTCAACCAATATAAATATTTGTTGAATAAGTAATATAAATATTTGTTGAATAAGTGATTGAAGGAATGAAATAATGCAAGAATATAGCATTATCTCGAGGGGTTGTATAGAGTGAGGGCTGAGAGCCGAGGGCTGAGGGCAGGAAGAGTAAGCATGCTCACAGAGGCAGTCCTAGACAAACAGGTAACAAAGAGAGAGTGGTACCTTGACAATCACAGAAATGAGAGCTTCCTTAAGTGTGACTTGTAAATACGTCAGACAGTCAGAAGGGTATTGGTTTCAAAGTGGTCAATTGATTATGGAAACCAGAACACCATTACTGAGCTTGATGAGAGTGGTCATGCCACAGTAGTGAAAGCAGAGAGCATAACGTAGTGATTGAGGAGTGGATGGATTGAAAATTGTGAAATATAGATAAGCTACTTCTTTTAGGATTTAAAAAAAAGGAAAAGAAACAGGGAGAGAGGAAGAAAAAGAGAGAAGAAACAATTGATGGGAAAATGACCTATAAGAAGGACAGGAGATGTATCAAGGTAACATTTGGTAGTTTCATGATGAAAAGAGCAACAGCTCATCCTCTGAGACTTACAGAAAGTAACTGAAGCAATGAGTATCGTGTAAATACATGTGGGCAACATAAAAAAGTCTGAGGGACTTTAAGATTAGAAATAGTAACTAGAACATCAATTGGAGGGAAGGCTCAAGAGAATGAGGAAAATTTCCAAGAGTTGTTGAAGTAAACGAATGAACTTTTTGGCCAAGAATGAATAAAAGGTTTCCCAGTTGTTACTAAAGACCTCTATGAAATTAGGACTACAGCTTTCAGTTGATTTTCCAAAAGGAAGATTCTGGTACTTTCTAGGATCAGACTTCCTGAAATACTAGTGACATGTTAGCAAACCCAGATTCCACTCTCTGGCTCTTCTCTTTGGTGTGTGTGTGTGTGTGTGTGTGTGTGTGTGTAGGGAGAACTACTTAACCTTCTAATCCTGAATGCTATCTTCTAAAACAGAAATACCTAACAAAGTCCTACCTAATTCAGAAGGATATTATTTAGTTTAAATTTTAAGTATTTTTAGTAGAGGAATTAAATGTATTATTAAAAGAGACTTGGATCTCCAAACTCTGGGTCATCATTCTGGAGCTGAAGAGATGTTTTAAAACTTCCAGATACTCTGAGTTTTCACAGGAGCTCGAGCACTTGGGACGGTACAGTGAGAAATGAACAATAGAACTGACCTCTCAGTATTATTTGTACCATGTCATAAAAAATTGGTGTTTTACACAGAAACATGGTATAGAGGAAAGAACATGGCTTCGGGGTTTGCCAGACCTGGTTTCAAATAAGACTGAAAAATACGAGCTGCATCAAGATGGGACAGTTTATTGTATTATACTAATTGACCTTCATGTAACAAACTAGTTAAATCAGTGCTTTGCTCATGGTACATCTCAATAGATGGAGACAGCATAGCATTGTGGTAGACGCATCATGCTTCATTTAAAGACTGTAGTTTCAATGCAAGCTTCTTTCTAGCTCTTCTACTTTCTAGATGTTTATTTAACCTAGGCATGGTATTTAACCTCTCTGTAAACCTCACTTACGTATTAACAATACACCTAACGTGGTCATAAGAATTTAGTAGGCATGAGCACTTAGGCCAATGTTTGACACACAGAAGATGCTTGCTAAGAGTTAGCTGCTATCATTATTATTATGTAGTGATTATTACTATAATCATCAATGAAGGCAGCAAGAACAGCCTTTTTTTTTTACACATGCAAAGCCCAAAGTGGTCACATTATGCAAAGTGGCATAATTTTGCTTGGGTAAACCTAAAGTATACCCTCACCTCCACTACATAAAACTTAGTAATTGCAGTTCCCTTTAGCCTATAACCCCTAATTCAGAGCAGCCAGCATTTGTGGATCATTTACTGTGGCTAGGCCTCTCACACTGTGCCTTTTTGAAAGTAGAAAGGGCGGGGGGGCGGGGGATATGGTGTATTTCTTTCTAAGCTCTCAAGCACTACAAAGGCTTATTAGTAGGAAGCTGTGTCCATGCTCTGATCCATTTCATCCACATTTATTTCCTCTCATATTAACTTTACCGTACTATCATTAGCCGGGGTCTACTGTCCACTCATCTAGTAAACAGATATTAAGACGCTAATTAGGTAGCAGCCATCTCACTGATGTCCAAGACCAGCTTCATTATCTCAATTAGGGTTTGATTTATCAATTAGCTGTACAACTGATAGTTTCAGAGTCACTGTGCATGGCAATGTGGCAAAATTTAATTATAGGAGAGGCTATTAAAAGCACTTGGAAAAATGTGGTGGGGTTAAATAATACTAAAATATCTTGAAATTTAACTATTGTGAAGCCTTTAGCATTAATTTTTAACAGTGTCAAAGCAGCAGAATCATCCGTATTTAGGAAGAATGGGCCACTTGATGCAGAGTCTCCCAACTCTTTTGCAATCAATTCCTATGGCATTGTTGGGTTGCTTCTGATAATGACATAAAGAGAAATTACAGAACAAAGAGCCATTCTCCATGTGGAGTTCTCAGTTATAAAGCTATTCTATGAAAAACTTAATTTATCTTTTTTTTTTTTTTTTTAAGAGGGAGAGGAGGGCGAAGAGAGAGGGAGAGAGAGAATCTTAAGCAGGCTCCCTGCCCACCACAGGGCACAATGTGAGGATGGATCTTAGAACCCTGAGATCATGACCTGAGCCAACATCAAGAGTAGGGCACTTAACCAATTGAGCTACTCAGGCACCTCAAAATTTAATTTATCTTAGAAAAAAAATCTGATTAAAAAAAAGGGAAGTCTGCTTTGCAGATAAACAGATGGACTACATCTTCCTCTGAAAATGATGTTGTAAGGTAATGATGTTGCTTTTTATAGTGGGATGTGGCAAATACTGTTTCTCTTAGAAGTAGTAAATTATGTTGGTTATTTGCACCAGTAGATTGTCACTATTGTGCATAAATAGAAAATTCTGGGGACTATCTCTGAATGTTGGGAAAGGATGGCCTGGGAGAAAAGGGTTGGGGTAGTCCTGTAACATTTGTCCTCTGAGTATTTCAGCACATTGGTGTTTCCATATTGAACAAGGAACCAAATCTCTGATGGCTTCCACAAAGTTGAAGCTGGTCTGAGTTATTCTCTTATGCTTCTTATCAAATGATACAACTGACATCGCATTTTGTGACTAATTTGTCTTTAGGGAATAAGCTTACAAGTTATAAAGCATTTAATCAAATTAAGACTGATTTCAGGAGACAAAAATATTTCATCAGTCTGCCTGGTATCACAGCCACTTCCCTCTACAACCATGTAAGTTAAACATTAAGATTTTTATCAGCAGTTTCACAGTGGATCTACCCAGTGTTGCTTGATTTCTACAAACCTCGATCCACAACTACGTGGAGGCCTCATAAGTAATGACAGTCCTTGAGAAAGTCTGAGAAATCCAGGAATGGGTGATTAAAATGATTATTTTATATTATCTGCTCATTGTACCTTTAAAACTATAGCTTCAGGACACTAAAACATGCCGTGCTATACTGTTCATATAAAGCGGCTATAATTCTGATGTCTATTCATTGTAAATGGATTAAGTGTCATTTGTAAGCATTTCACAGTTGCCTTATATCTTTATATTTCTTTCTCCCCATATTTAATTGGTTCTTAGGCTTTGTTAATTCTATTCCTGAAATGTTGCTTCATATCAGCTGTATCTGTTCACTCTTGCTTATAACTCCCTAAACCAAATATCTTCTTTTGTTTGTATTGCTATATCTCCCAGCCCATGTGTTTCCAACATTTTTTTTAAGATTTTATTTATTTATTCATGAGAAACAGAGAGAGAGAGAGGTAGAGACACAGGCAGAGGGAGAGGGAGAAGCAGGCTCCATGCAGGGAGCCGGATATGGGACTCGATCCCGGGTCTCCAGGATCAGGCCCTGGGCTGAAGACAGTGCTAAACTGGTGAGCCACCTGGGCTTCCCTGTTCCCAACTATTAATCATGTTACCAAAGTACCAACTCTGCCTTCAGAAACTTATACAAAATGCTAAGATTGGCGAACAAAAAAAAAATTTTATATAAAGGAAAGCCTTAGTATATTTTACAAAGAGAGGTGTTAGGGAAATAGCTACCTGGTCTTCAAGTGTTTTCTTAGGCCTTAGGCTCACTATGATGTCTTTCTTGATGTCTTGGTACAAATAGATTTTCACTTCTGAACTTGTGTAGCTTTACCAGTCCTCTCCTAGACTGAATGTTTGTGTTCCTTCAAAAAATCATATCTTGAAGCTCCAACATGATAGTACTTAGAGGTAGAACCTTTGGAGGTAAGTAGCTTTAGATGAGGTCATGAAGGTGGGGTCTTCATTATGCGATTAGTCTCCTTATAAGAAGAAGAAGAGACCAGAATGCTCTTTTTCTCTGTACCACATGAGTACAGAGTGAAAAAAATGGCCATCTGCAAATCAGAATGTCTTCATCAGAACCCAACCGTGCTTGTTTGGGGCTTCTAGCTTCCATATCTGTGAGAAATGAAATATCTGTTGTTGAAACTACCTAGTTTATGTATGGTATTTTGATTTGACAGTTTGAATTAACTAAGATACATGACATTTATAGTCTTTCTTAGGAATGGATATACACATGTCATTTCTTTCCATCTCCAGAGCTTTGAAGAAAGAGACTCTATAAAACACGCATCATATCCACAGACCATATTAGGGATTCCATTATTACGAAGCAATTGATAACAAGTATATCTTTCCTGTACTGAGCTCTATTGGGGTATTCAGGCTTAACTATCTATTGCAGAGTAGTATTTGACTATTTATCATGGGGTGGCAGTGGGAGCCAAGATAAATTATTGGAGACTCTTGTAGTGTATGATAGTCACACCAATTGCAGTAGCATGGATAAGAACCTCATAGTTTGTAGAGGTGAGCCTAGAACTTGTCCTTTATGAAGACAATGGAATCTGTACCAGCCCTCCTGCCTGAATACAGAAACAGCCTTTATTTTTATTTATTTTTATTTTTTTTAAGAATTTCAATAAAGGCATGGCTGGGGACTCTATCATGAGGCAAAAATACAATAATGATGAGATCAAGGAATAGATAAGTTAAGAACCTGGGTAAGAACAGATTATCATGATTTCAACAAAAACTTATGTCCTTTTCAATGTCTGTAACTGATACTAGCCTGTAAAATCTCTGAAGGAATATACATTTACTATGTACTTACCATCTCCTATGGGCAACCCTCCTGCCTATTTGATGAATGAGTGAACGAATATGTGATTGAATGAGTAATGAGTAGGACCACAAACAGATAACACTGAAGTTCAAATCCTGGAGTGATTGAGTTAAAGCCAGAACAATGAATCCAAAACAAGCTATCAGTGAAGATGGTCTAAATCAGTGTTACTTAATATGTGCTGCATATCAGAGATACCTGGAGAGCTTTTAAAAATGTCTATGCCCAGGTCCACCTTGTAACAATTACATCAGAAGTTCAGGGCTGAGACTCAGGCATCGGGATTTCAGTGCACATCCAAGACTGAGGACCAGACAGATGAGAATCAAAGAGTCAAGGAGCACATTCACATGAAGGTGTCTGAGAAACCAGAGAAGCCAAAGTGAAGGACAATCGGATTAGGTACATGAGAGCTTGTCTGAATTAATTCATCTACCTTTAATATGGATCTTGCAGAAGTGATGAGCTGAACTCACCGCTTTGTTGACCACCAAGGAAGGCAGATTGGGCATCGTGTCTCATGTAGGCCTTTCTATTTTATATTAGAGAATGGTATATTTTGGTATGAGAATCAAGCCTGGATGTTTAATGTTGCAAAGATGGAGAGTGGGTCCAGAATGTGTTTTTTACCATCAACTAAATTCCAATTTTTATAATATCTCTTAGAAGCATTCCCTATTAACAGTAGAAAAAACGAGCCCCATTCATCTTGGTAATTAATAGGGATGAACTGTTTAGAACTGGGCTGGCAAGGGAAACATACCAAAAAAAGGTGTTTATGAATTCATGCTTCTCTGACTCTAATTATTTATTGCATCTTTTTTTTTTTCTTAAAGTAAGAAAATTTGGGGCAGTTTGGGATGGCTGTTAATAAAATAAGCAAGAGAGAGAAAAAAAGAAAAGTCTCTGAGACTTGTACCTAATGCACAAAACCATTAATGAGAATAGTTTAAGTTTAGACTCTTCCAGCTTTGTATTGGTTACGTGAGGTCTAATAAAAGTAACCCTGGAACATTAATCCAGCCTCTTCTCTCCTTGATATTAGAATCAAGAGATCAGCAGTAAGAGCAGTAAGATTTCTATCCCCCAGATATTCAATTCTTTTGTAATTGGTTGTCCAGGTTGATCTATTCTTTAACAGAAATGAAGTAAATCAGCGGTTCATATTTGGACATTGCCTTTTGCCCCAAAATAGAGTCAAAGCATTCTGTCCACCTTACTTTCTAGTTTTCCTCATTTACAACTTGAAGTTTGAGAAAACAATTAGATATACAATTATATATCAGGCATTAAATATATTTTGTTTCCTTTTCTCACCCCTTTTCAGAGAGGCTGCTTCCAACATCCCTTATGTAGAGATACTGGATCTGGGGACTGGGCTCCTCTGGTCCCAAATTGTTGAATAAAAGTTACTACCATGGCTTAATTAACCCACCTATGTTTTCTACTCAGAAAAAAAGATTGTTCTAGTGCGTCTCTGTTGAACTCTTGAACTGAGAAACGATGTTAAGTGTGGGCTGAGGTAGTCAATTTTGGCCATATATAAATGATGCAGACAAAGAAACAGAAGAATGAAGTAGACAGTGACAGTCCTTGTGTCTCGGAGAGAATGAGATGGAGAAAATCATTCTCTGAATCCTTTATTGATTCTAGTCTTTAATATGGTCACGATACACTTCCTGCCGAGTTTTATGACAGACTCTTGTTTTTTTCTAACACATTTAGTTTTATCAAAGTCATTTTTGTTGGTTGAAGTGTCACAAGCCGAATTTTATTTCATATAGATATCTTTACCATGAAGATTTTAATTATCCTACAGGAATGGAATTAAATAATCTGATTCATGTTCAGTTAAGATGTCTTCAACAATTTTTTTTTTGAAACTGATGAGATAGGAAGCACTGCCTTTTCTATAGACAAATGAAGACACATTTCAATACTGATAAAAGCCCCAGAGTGGGACAATGATTATTTAAGCCACTGGATTGAATGCCATGCAGCATGAGAGCTACATTATAACATTAAAAATGTTTGGAATAACATGGAATTAAATGCATAGTTCATTAAAATGGATAGAAATAAATAGCCTTGAAAATAAACTCATTTCAGTGAACAACATAAAAAGCATCAATTTATGTGTTTTACCTAATGTAGTCAACTACTATTTTGATAAAAACCTATTCAGTCTCCATTCAACAGAAGAGGAATCTGAGGTCAAAGAGGATAAATATTTTGCTCATGGTTAGGGCTCATAAGTAAGCATGGTGGGAGCTTCTACATCCCACCAAAAATAATTTCAGATAAAACACAATGAGAAACACTGTAGATTAAAATGGTGATTTAAATAAAAAAATAAAAATTTGAAACCATGATTTCTCTCTCTTTTAAAAAAATTTTCACTGCAATTTTATCACTGTCATAAAAAAAGCATAGTAAAAATTAAAAATGTTTCCAGCAATGCAGACTCTTTCCTATATTTAAAAATGAAAATAGAATTCATAACTTAAGAAATCATGAAAGATTTAGAATAAAATGTTAAGACTTTGAGGATAAAAATTATGCATAGTTTATCATTTCTGCAAATCAAAGGACTGTCACAGCCATTGCTTCTATCTAGTGCCGTTCCTATTCCACCAAGTGTATGACTGTACAAGTTAGTGGGGCCACACCAGTCTCCCCTAATCCTCTTTCATAAATGCCAGAGCGCTCCCTGCTGAAAGAGGCCAGCTCCCTTCTGGGTGGCTGCATCCTTACTGCTGCTCCCTAAACTACATAATCAGGAGTCAATTTAACTTAACCTCCCCTGATCAAAGATGGACCCCTGGGAGGATTATTGATGCCCTTTAAGGAAGTTTAAGTAAATGGCTAGTCAATTATCTGGTCTTCAGAAACGAAATGATTAGATTTAGCCTGGGAGAAAAGTAAGGTTAAATCCAAAGAGAGAGAGAATCCATCTTCCTCTCAGTTTCCTTCTGCTGTTAGCAAGTCTTCATAAGCTGATTAATCATAAATTATTAATGTCAGTGGGACTGAGATACTTTCTGTCTCCGTTTATTGAAATGTATCTCCCAGGCATCCTGGCGGTGGGTTTGACTGATAAGCCAATAGGGCTGGTATTTGCATAATCACGTTGGCACCTTGCTGCCAAGCTAACTTGCTATTTTGTTGACAGAGCAGCTCATGATGTATTTGCACTTGGCATAATCTTGATGGCCCAATCAGTATCTTTGGCTGAGAAGAGTATAAATAAATCATTTTTTAAGTTGTGATTTTTCATCTAATTAATGCATATGTCTAATGATAAATAGTTTGGGGAGAAAATACTATGTCGCTAGTTGGTGGAACTGGGGACTGGACAGAGATTTGCTTTAAGATAGAGAAAGTTGGGTTATGGCATTTCTGGAAACTACCAGATATCTTGAAAAAACTAGGTCATTCCCTGGAGACAGCTGCTTTTGTGCATGAAATTCTAGATTATATTTCTTTAATATCACCCTCTTTCAGAATCCAGAATAATTTTATGATGTTCAATGTTTGGTATGTAATGCTTAATCAGTAAGCAAAAATTAATACAGAGAGAAAAAAAAGAAAGAAAAAAAAAAGCCAAGTTTCACTGGGTCAGAACAACCTAAAACTCTAGAATTTGATGGAATTGTAACCTGGTGACATTTGAGGGACAGTCTGACATGAAGTAACCAGAACTTTCAATAACTGGCTTGTTAATGCACTGCAAGCTAAAGTAGACTTAATGGATCCACCAAATGGTCACTGATATTGATTTCAAAGATGATTTAAAGAAAACATAATTGACATAAACTGGGAAATTCATTATGTCTTACTTTATTTTTTAGAATACTTACTTCATATGTAATGCATGAAATGGTTTATTGGGCCACCATCATTTTATAAATAAGGATATTGAATCTCAAAAAGGTTAATTGCTCAAGCTCTTGAGCTTGTAGTTGGTTAATACCAGAGCTAGGAAGTATCTGGACAAAGATCAGACAACTTCAGTTCTTCCATAAATATCAGAAATTGAAAATCTAATATAAGGCATTGGAACCATATGTGTCCCAGATTGAATTATTGATATCACTCCTGGGAAATCTGATTCTTCCCATTTCCCCATCTTATTTAATATCACTAGACTCCACCAGGATAAGTTATCTTGATTCCTCCTCTCTTTATCACCAACCTCACACCCAATACATCGAAAGTTAGAACTTTTCCTGACCACCCCATCTAAAATAGCACTTGGCATCAGTCTTTAGCTTCCTACTTTATTTTGTATGACACTTATCGGCACCAAAATTATATTATAGATCTAGTTACTCTTTTTCTTTTTCTATCTTTACCAACTGAAAATTAGTATCTATCAAACCCTGAGGGCAGATAATTTTGTTTCATTTTGTTAACTATTTTTATTGAATTGCCTAGGATCATGCCTGGTTAATAGACATAAACAAACATTTCTTGGGTCAGGCAGTAATTAAGCAGCAAATAAGTGAACGCTATACCTTACCTTATTTCATACAGTAATCATACCTTGATCATACAGGATGATCGTCATCATCTTCAGAAACATATTGTTTTCCTTTATTTCCCTAATAATAATATCTCCAAGGAGTAATATTTGTACTATGCTTTACAGATTCTAAAGAGATTTTAAATGTATTGCTTAGCTGAAAACTCAAAATGAAGCCTGTTTTTTTTTTTTTTTTCTGGCTAACTCCTCAGCCCTTAGGTCTCGGCTTGAATATCAGCTTTTTCATGACCAACCTAACTGAAGTGTATACTCCAACATTATTCCTTTCCTCTGAGCCATGCCTGTATTTTATCCTTCTCAATAATCATCATGACATATAGTTGTTTATTGTAACCATATCTGCTTGTTTGTTTCCCTTCTGATTCCTGAAGCCATAAATTGGATTTTTCTTATTTAATGCTTTTTGCCCAGTGTTCAAACAACACTTGGCAGATAGTAGGTGCTCAACACTTATTTATAAAATATAATCATGAATATGCCCTCAAAGAGATATAGAACAGTGTGAGACATTGGTTCCAAATGGGTGATAACCCATTTGTAGGCATTACGAGCAATGCCCTTGTGGAAAGGCTTTTTAGAAGGGATTGAGTGTGAGATGACTTGAGTTCATTTCAGAGAAAGTGGAATAGGGCATCATGTTCAGGAAGAATGTGTTCTGATGAGCAAAAGTATGCCAGTTGGAGATCACGGCTGGATGGCTAAATCCTAGGGGGCAAGTCCGGAAATATTTAACTCACTCCATGCCCAAAGTGCTGTATTGTCTGTTACCTTCTGCTATCTACCACCAAGGTTTCAATCTATTTATATGAAACAGCCGTGAATTAACAATGCAACTGAAGTACTAGCTCTCTTTCCTAAGTTATATGAATCACTGAGCCACGCCACTGGTCATGTTGGGACCTGTTTCCTCAAATTTAAAATGAGAATAATAATACCAACTCTGCCTAACTCAAGAGACTTGGGTAAGAAATTAATCAATTTTTAAAATTTATTCTTCCGGGTAAACAAATATTGACCTAGAACAAAACACTATCCTGGTCAAACTAATGAAAAAAAAAAAAAAAAAAAAAAGTAAAATCCCCTAACCACATGGAATTTTGCAGACCCAGATAGGCAAACAAATTAGCCTAATTAAATGTGGTATTGTATTAGTCTGGGTTATCTGTAGAAACAAAATAAATAGGATATACATGTGTCTGTGCTCATAGAGAGGGAAGTTATTTTAAGGACTTAGCTTATGTGATTGTAGAAGCTGGTGATTGCAAAATCTACAGGGTAGGTAAGCAGGCTAGATGCCAGGGATGAGTTGCAGTCTGGGTTCAAGATTAGTCTGCTGATAGAACTCCTTCGTGCTCTAGGAGATGACAAAGACTGCCTGACCAAACTTTAGTCATGCTCCCTTGAACTCTCTCATCAATAAGGTCTATCTGTGTATTTCCTTGTAGGATCCAGTTTTACCAAGAATGGTGCTATGTCCGTTTAGTGAGAATTCTTCATTCTTGATAATCTGATCAAACTCTTCATACCTGCTGTTTCTGCAGGAGATATCTGATCACACTGTCCTGTCGTCAGCAAGAATCCTTTTAGAGTGGTCCAACCAGAACCCCCTAGGCTTGCTATCTCCTCTTTGCAATTTTCTAATGATGAATGCCCTTTCTCCTAAGCTTGTTCCTTGGCTGTAAATCCACACTTAACTCTGGTTGTATCCAGGATTGATCCCAGGTCTATATTGGAATCTTTCTTCCTCTATTGCAATAGTTTTTATTTGAATCAATATGAATTCTTAGCTAAAAAAAAAAAAAAAAAGGAACAAAACTTCACAGAAAAATCTAGAATACTGTTTGACCAAATGTGTATTCTAGCCTAGTCAAGTTGACACATAAAATGAGTCATCAGAGATATTTATTTTGCAAATAAATAAATAAATAAATGCTAAGAATATCTATAAATCAGGGAAGGGAGAGAAAAAGTCATAGGAAATGGGCTTAAATTATTAAGTAGAATCACTGGGAAGATTTCACTAGAAGGGAAACATTAAATAATTGCTGGAAGGAGGCAAAAGACCATGGGGCTGTGTGGTGGAAGGACCAGCAAGTGCAAAACCTGTACAGCAGGAGTCTGCCTAGCATAGCGTATGTCAAAAAGAACAAGGAGGTCAGAGTTTTTGGAGCAAAGTGAGTGGGGGTAACCTGAAGAGGTTCTGGGAAAGGTGAGGCAAGGCCAACCCCCTCAGGCATGTGTAGCCTTTTGTGAGGACTTTACCTTTTATTCCAATGAGCTACAAAGCGGAAGAGTGCCATGATCTAACTTATTTTTCAATAGGCTCTCTCTAACAAAGTTGTTGCTGTTAAGCTAAAGGTTAACAAAGCTGGAAATAGGGAGACCTACTAGGAGGCTATTTATAAGAATCCATCTCAGAAATAATATTAGCTCTGAGCAGTATAGAAATGGTAGCGTGGTAAAAGAAATCATTGTACTCTGGATACATTTTTGAAGATAGAATTTAAATTTGTAATTGCCTACAAATTAATTGTATGGTGAGAGAGTAGTAAAATAATTAAGCCAAATTTGAACCTAAGTAATTGGAAGAATAGAGTTGCCATTAACTAACGTAAAGAAGTCTGGGGACACCTGGGTGGCTCAGTAGTTAAGTGTCCTGAACCCAGGGTCAGGGGATCGAGTCCCACATCAGGCTCCCTGCAGGGAGCCTGCTTCTCCCTCTGCCTGTGTCTCTGCCTCTCTCTCTCTCTCTCTCTCTCTCTCTCTGTGTGACTATCATAAATAAATAAAAATTAAAATAAAGTCTTTAAAAAAAAGTCTGAAGGAGAATATGTTGTCTTGTTGGGAGGATCTAGAGTGTGCTTGTCAACATGTTAAGTTTGAGAGATATATTAAAATTAATAATGCACAAATAATATTGAATTAATTTATGTGAATATGCTTGGTGGTTTATTAAGTGCTGTATAAATTTAGAAGAATGGACTTACCCATTGAAATTCTGCATTATACCATAGACCATGTAGAAGAGATGCATCTAGTTTTATATATTATTTTGACATTTCTATCTCATTAAGTTTTTTGTTTGTATAATAGCTCAGATTTTACCTGTATTTGTCCCTTATCCACACTTGCTTTTCAGACAGTACAGAGAATTAATTAACTACTGCATAATTTAGTATAGGTATATTTGGCTCATTTTTACGGCTTTTGGTCATTATGATCCAAGAAGTGATCCAAGTAAGTTAATTATGGCAGCATCTTTTGAAGAATTAAGTAATCTTAAAAAGGAAAATTGGTTTCTAAAAATCTCAGAGCCAGAAATGTAGACATAAAGACAAATTTGAACTCAGTTGGTAATCTGTTTTGATGTTTTCCACTTGGGAAAACTCAAAAACATTCCACTTAGAAAAAGCATTGTCTAGCCAATGAAAATTAGTGTAGAGTAATAAAGTTTATTAGATCAAGCAGTACACTTATTTATTTAATTTTGTTATATTGAGTATCGTTTACACATAGTGTTACATTAGTTTCAGGTGTACAACATAGTCATTCGCCTTCTCTATACATTATGCTCACTGCAAGTGTAGCCTCCCATCTGTCACCATACACTGTTATTACAATATCATTGACTATATTCCCTATGCTGTGACTTTTATTCCTGTGATGTACTTATTCCGTAACTGGAAGTTTATATCTCCTACTCCCCTTCACCCATTTTGCCCATCCCTCTATCCCCTTCCCTCTGGCTACATGCAAAAGAATGAAACTGGACTACTTTCTAATACCATACACAAAAATAAACTCAAAATGGTTTAAAGACCTAAATGTGAGACTTGAAATCATGAAAATTCTAGGGGAGAACATAGAAGGTAATTTCTCTGACATGTGCCATAGCAACTTTTCCTAGACCTGTCTCCTAAGACAAAAGGAATAAAAGCAATAATAAACTATTGGGACTACATCAAAATAAAATGTTTCTGTGCAGAAAAGGAAACCATCAACAAAATGATAAGGCAACCTATTGAATGGGAGAAGATATTTGTAAATGATATATCTGATAAGGGGTTAATATCTAAAATATATAAAGAACTTATACAAGTCAACACCAAGAAGACAAATAATCCAATTTAAAAATGGTCAGAGGACCTGAATAGATCAAGCATTTTGGATCAAGAAAAACTGATTGTAGAAGGTAAGAGAGGATTGTATATTTGAGAAAGTTGGAAAACACACACTGGGTATTTAAACAGATGGAAATGAGTGGTTGGAAGTACAACTCAAACAAGCTTTGGAATATTTTGGAATAATATAAGAAGTTGTTGTTGGGACGCCTGGTGGTTCAGTGGTTGAGCATCTGGTTGAGCATTTGGTTCAGGGTGTGACCCTGGAGTCCTGGGATTGAGTCCCACATTGGGGTCCCTGCATGGAGCTTACTTCTCCCTCTACCTATGTCTCTGCTTCTCTCTGTGTGCACCTCTAATGAATAAATAAATAAAATCTTAAAAAAAAAAAAAAAAAGTCGTTGTCTGACCAGAATAAAAGCCAGTGGAATTCACTTCAATCTATGCAGGAAAAATAACATGAAAAATAATAGAATTTAATGAAAATATTATTAATATAGAAAAGGGATCATTTTAGGATTTATTTAATAAAGATATGGGGACAAATACTGTATCTTATAACAAAAAGGCATTAGAACTTCATTAAGTAGTTTTTGAGTGATTCTCATTAATTAAAATTATCTGCCATTCTTCTTTTCCTTTTTGAGTGACTTTTCCTTGGCTTTTGGTCATTAACACAAGAATAAAGAATTACTATGCATTTAAATTTTTGCCAAGAGAAAATTTTTCCCCCTGTACACAACCTTCATTTGCCATCAAACAATGAGGCTTTTTGGGTGCATATTGCATGCCAAGTTATATATTATTCCTATTAGATATGTCAAAATTGAGTAACTGAGTACATTTTTTTAATGTAGGGTTTATTTAAGTTGTTCAGAAAATGGAATTTTTAAAATATTATTAATTAAATACCTATGTACTTTTTCATAGCCATTTTATTCCCTTTGTATTTTCGTGAAAATACCCTAACTCCATAATTTTGATATGTGATATTGTATAACATGAATGATATCAAAAGCAGTATATCCAACTGAAGATCTTGGAGTGAGAGCAATGATTCTCATATTTTAGCTCACACTACAATCACTTGAGGGACTTGTTAAAACTCAGATTATTGGTCTCATCCTCCAGAGTTTCCAATTTTGTAGGGCTGAAGCTGAGCCTGGAAATTAGCATTTCTAACAAGATGATACTGATCCTGTTGTTCTAGAGATGGCAGTTTGAGAGCCATTGAACCAGAGGAAGGAAAGGAATTTAACAGAAATCTGTAGTTGTCTTGATTTATTATCACACATAATTATCACATATGAACTCTCATATCTATTGTTCTGTATGTACACGCATAAAGAGTTATTTGCTTTCAGGTAGCAGATTTGTTTTAAGTGGTAGCTTGAGTCAATGCCTGATTTAAAGCCATATTGATGAACTTTAAAGAGTTAAATATTTTTAAATTGCAAGTTAAATATTTCTAAACTGCAGCTTTAATCTCTTGCAGTTTAGTGTAGTGGCTTGGTGGTTAGGAGGAACTCTGATCATGAAAATGAGAGAGGAACATATGCTTGTGACTGCTTTGACGATATACTCACTGAATATACATGGGTCATCCCAGGGGCATCCTCGTAGAGCATCAAGAATTCAGGATTAGGGGATTATGAAAGGATCATTTCAGGAGATGTGAAGGCCCTAAATCTCATGCCTATGGTAGACTCTGGAAGACTTGGGACCTTTGGGAATGCTATACTGCTTTGTTGGGGGAACATTAGCTTTATATGAAGCTTTTTCTTCTGATACTGCAAAAAGGCATCTGGGACAGAACCCAACCCTAGTTCTTAACAATTTATTTAAATTTAGTTTTGATTTTTCTTTAGCTATAATTCTAAACATATCAACGTATCCGCATAAATAGTCATAGAAATCACCTTAAATTATCATAATTCTCATCTATAATGTTTAACTGCTATGTGCAAAATGATTATAATATATAATTAATATCTCTTGACCCTTAACATCTCATGGGTTTCTCTTAGATATGAATGTAAAAAAGGTACCTTCTCTGTGCTGTCACTCCTGTATGTGAATTGAGTAAATGATAAAATCTTTCATTTCATAGGAAAAATCAGGATCTGGACCCATACTATAAAATATTTAGCATAAAGGCATAATCTTTATAAGCCACATTTTCTAAATATATGTTTTATTACAATGAGAAGTCACTTTCTAAGTGTAAGGAAACATTAGGAACAAATAGGTAGATAATTTTGTCATGGATTTGCATGTTTTATCTATAATCAGAGAGAGTTATGACACTCAGGTTTTATAAACAAACTGTATATTTCCAGAGAGATGTAGTTACAAAGGAATACAGAGTCATAGAACTTTACGGCTAAAATACAAATACTAACCAAAAGCAGGTTTCCAGTTTTATAAATGATCCATATTTTAGAGCTTCCGGGTGACTGCTCTATGGCTGGGCTTTCCAACATCTATCCCAATCTTATTTCCACTCACAGTGCTTCATACCTTCTACTAAATGTGATGGCAGCATTATTTCATGAAGATACATGCATATATTTTAATTTCTAAAGTAATTGATTAATAAACCTGAAAAAATTAGGAAACATAATATAGACTTTCATTTTTAGGCAGCATGGCACCCTAGATAATGTGAAAAGCCCTCCTGATATAACAGCTAAAAGTCTGGATTAAACAACAAATTTAAAATTTGCTTGTAAATGTTGAGCTGGCACACACAAAAAAGGAAGAAATCTGCAGAGGAAGAATTCATAGTCAAGGAAGACCATGCTAACAAACCAGTCTTTGCCTCTAGGATTTCCACTGTGTTCAGAGCAAGTCAAGTCATGTTTTGATGAGTGCATGGGGTATACTGACCAGGAGTAAAAGTCAGAACCCAGTGAATGTGGGAGTCCAGTAAGAAACCTGCACATAAATCAATAGGGCTACGTGATGCCTTTTTTATAAAGGATGAAAGAGAAATAAATTATCCAGGAAAAAACGGACTGTAAGAAAACCTGTCTGTGTCTAAATTAGACTAGGGTTGGCGGACTTTTTCTGTATAGGGGCAGAGAGTGAATATTTTAGGTTTGGTGTCTGTCATAATGACTCAACTCTGCTGGTGTGATGCTAACACAGCCATAGGCAATATGTAAATGACTGGGCTTGCTGTGTTCCAATAAAATTGCATTGATAGACACTAAAATTTAAATGTTATATAATTTTTACTTGCAATAAAATATTATCATTCCTTTGAATTTTTAACCATTTAAAAATATAAACCCATTATAAGCTCACAGGTTGAACAAGAACAGATGTCCTGTGTTCGACACACTAGCCATAGTTTGCCAAAACCTAATTTGTACAGTGTGATATTAGTACACAGACACCAGAATTGACAAATGAAATGGTATATAAAACTCATTAATGGACCCACACATAATGAAAATTATTTATAATAAAACGGCCTTTGCGTATCTGTGAAGCAGGATAGGCTATTTTACAGGAGAACTCTTAATTTATATGGAAAAAAGAACATAAAACACCTGAAATTAAATCTCTACTTCACACTATAAAGAAGAAAGCAAATACTATATAGGTGAAAGGATTATCAGTGAAATGAAACATTTTAGAATTAATATAAGAAAATATTATCATGTAGCTTTAAGTTAAGGAATAGTCTTTTTTTTTTTTTAAGATTTTATTTATTTATTCATGAGAAAGACAGAGAGAGGGAGTGGCAGAGACACAGGCAGAGAGAGAAGCAGGCTCCATGCAGGGAGTCTAATATGGGACTTGATCCCGAATCTCCAGGATCATGCCCTAGGCCAAAGGCAGACGCTCAGCTGCTGAGCCACCCAGATGTCCCAGTTGAGGAATAGTCTTAAACAGGACATAAAATGTGCAACTACAAAGCTGAACGTCAGTACGTTTAGTGATGATGACATTTCTATTAGTAACTTCTGTATGGCAAAAATCAAGAAAAGAGTAAAAATAGAAGTCATTAAGGGATGAAGATATCATATATTTTCAGCAAAGAGTTAATGCCCTAAATACAAAATGTAATCTACAATTTAATATAGAAAGAAAAAAAACAATGAATAGAAAAATGGGAAACATAATAGGAATTTCATATGAACATGGAAGAGATATTAAACCTCATTAGTAATTAGATAAGTGCAAGTTAAAGTTCATGAGGTGCCATTTTGAAACCACAATATTTACAACATATAAAGGTCTGTTGGGAAAACAAATTGATATCTCTGGGTAAATGAAGTATGGGGTAAATGGATTAATGAAGTATGTGCTTAAGCTGTAAGCCTCTCCATCTATAGAAATGCAACTGATTTCTGTGCATTGATTTTATATCCTGCCATGTTACTGAATTCCTGTATGAGATTCAGCAATTTTTGGGTGTAGCCTTTTGGGTTTTCCAGATAAAGTATCAAGTCATCTGCAAAGAGTGAGAGTTTGATTTTTTCTTTGTTAATTTGATGACTTTTATTTCTTTTTTGTGGTCTGATTGCTGAGACTAAGACTTCTAGTACTATGTTGAACAACAGAGGTGAGAGTGGACATCCCTGTCATGTTCCTGACCTTAGGGGCAGAGCTCTCAGTTTTTCTGACTGATAATGATATTTGCTGTGGGGTTTCCTATGTGGCTTTGATTATATTGAGGTATGTTTCCTCTATCCCGACACAGTGGAGAGTTTTAATCAAGAAAGGATGCAGGATTTTGTCAAATGCTTTTTCTGCATCTATTGAGAGGATCATATGGCTCTTACCCTTTCTTTTGTTAATGTGATGTATCACATTGTTTGATTTGTGGATGTTGAACCACCCTTGTCTCTCAGGAACATAGTCTCAGTCACTAACAGTTGGTCATGGTGAATAATCCTGTTAACATACTGCTGGATCCTGTTGGATAGTATCTTGGTGAGAATTCTGGTATCAGTGTTCATCAGGGATATTGTTCTGTAATTCTCCTTTTTGGTAGGATCTTTGTCTGGTTTGGGGATCAAGGATGGAATATTACTCAGCCATCAAAAAGGATGAGATCTTACCATTTGCAAGGACATAGATAGAACTAGAAGGTATTATGCTGAGTGAAAAGAGTCAATCAGAGAAAGACAATTATCATACAGTTTCACTCATATGTGGAATATAAGAAACAAAACAGAGGATCATAGGGGAAGGGAGGGAAAAATAAACTAAGATGAAATTGGAGAGAGAGACAAACCATAAGAGAGTCTTAACTATAGGAAACAAACTGAGGGTTGCTGGAGGAGAGGGGTTGGGGAGATGGGGTAACTGGGTAATGGACATTAAGTAGGGCACCTGATATAATGAGGACTGGGTGTTACATGTAACTGATGAATGACTGAACCCTACCTCTGCAACTAATGATACATTATATGTTAATTAATTGAATTTAAATAAAATAATAGTTTTAAAAAGTCTATCAGTCTACTCCCCATTGCACCAAAGGTTGTGGAACAAGACTATTCATGGCAGTATTATAAATAAACATTCAAACACACTCTCTCACACAAGCAAACACATACTCAAACCTCAAAAACAATTTTTAAAAATCAAGAACCCCCTCAAATATACATTAATTATAAAGCATGATTTATTCAAACAATGAAATATAAATCAGTGGTGAGTAATAAATGAACAAATACTTCATGGATGTGTAGCTCCATGTAGCTGCAAAATGTATTTTTGAGAAAATTAAGCATGTTCCAATACAATATATAGATTGCAGTTTTATAAAGTTTAAAGGTGGGCAAAAATCACAATGCATGTAATTAGGGATATATATGATAAAAATTTAAAGAGAAACATTGAAGTGATTTTCATGAAATGAAGTACTTACTTTGTGTGGCTGAAAGAGATGTAATCCAGTAGGCCTTTCTTGGCGGAGTGACAAATATATGGGGTTTTCTTGTAAAATTCATTTCATTTTTAGTACTGTTTAGTATGTATGCAGAGTTCATAGGAAAAATGATATAATGTTATATTTAGTCAGTGAAATGAAAATTATTTATTAGGCTACTGTAGAACCTAAAACATGAGTTCAGAGTGCAAAGGCCAAGAATTTTAAGACATATTGCCCATTATGGGTGAGCAGGTCTTCATATAAAAGTTGTCTACCTAGACACTTCATCATTATTTGTTATAGATTGTCATGTGTTCCTGCTTTGTCTCTTGCTTTAATTTTCAAATTCTCAATTTCCTAATGCACATAATATTAAGGCAAATCTCTAAAAATATATATCTTCTAAAAGTCCAATATCTTGTATTTATCCACTTCTCTGCTTTATTTTTAAAGATGTATTTTCAGAGCCCCTAGACATTTATTCAAACAGCTCAATGTCTTCCAGATTCAATAAACATACTACTATTGGTTCCAAGTGTATTTTAAACAGTTTGGATCTTACACATTATGAAAGTTGGCTGGATCAAAGATAACACGGTTCACATCCAAGAAGCAAAGTGGTTAGATCAAGATAACTATAAAATAGATTGACCATCTCGACATGAAACATTTTGAAAGGGAATTTTCTATCATGGCAAAATGTCTCGGTCACTAATACCCGCACAGTAGCAAACACAAATCCTCACAACCACACACACACACACACACACACAAACACACACGCAAAATTAACTGAGTTTATACTTGACGGTGCTTCAAATGATGCCTATGACTTAGTATATGCTCTGTGAGTGCTTGCTAAATAGATAAGTCCACACGTGAAAAACTTATTTGGTAGTAAGATCCAAATCCCAAAGGCCTAGCAGGAGGTTTGCACCAATGGTTTCCACTTCGTGGAGAGATGTACTTCAAACAACTTCATAACCAACTTCATCCATTGTTCGTTCCACAAGACTAAAGAAAATAAGAATACTGATATTTCACTTGTCAACCAACAGAAGCAGAAATAGCTTAGTAAAATGATTTACACATAGATAAAGAGAACGCTTGCAATGAAGCAGGTGTTAGAATATTGTTCCAGAGACTAAAATTTAGTGGCGTATTTGAGGACTCATCTGATTACTTTGACAGCTTTGGAGAATGTAAAAATTCTGGCAGATAGTGCATAGGAAAAAGCGCAGGCCAAGTTTTACAAAGATTAATGAAATTATGTGACAAATTTGATCAATGTACTCTTAAAATTAAGGAAGTTCATGTCAAACCTTTCCTTTTATTTTCCTGCTGCCTATATCTACTCACCTATAATTTTGTTGCCAGAAGAAACAAAAACAAAATGCAAGTGAATTTATGCATAAGTTATTGAGATAAGTTATTTCATTTTCCCTCCTCATAGCCAGATAATATTGGAGAAAATAAAAAAAAAAGGTTAAATGCATATTGAAAAGAATTCAACACTTGATTCCTATCTCTCATCTTTCCAAATGTGACTGCATCATTGAATTCAGGCTCTCTCCTGGGGAAGCTGTTCAAACGGTAACTTAAATGTGTTAGGTTGTTTCCTTCCGAAAGAATGTATTAGTTGATAAATACTTATGTGCTGTTACACCTCAACAACACCAAAAAATAAGATAAATTCACAGAATCTTAATTTTCTGCCTGGAAATTATTTGATCTTTAGGAGATATTTAAACCATTTAAGCAAATAATTTCAAATAAAGACGTTGACAAATATTACATACTGATGAAGTCTCCTGAAAACCTATAAAAATCTTTTTTATTGTTGTTCAAAAATAATAATAAAAGAAGAAAGCACCCATAATCATTGTAGGGAAAATACAGTGATGAATTCTAAAGTTGGTAGGTGTTATGGAGAAAGAAGATGTCCCCATAGCCTCTGGGTATCTCTCCCTCCTCCACCAATACACTAATGATTCGGGTGGTTTTAAAACAAGGCCACAGATTCTTTACCTGGCTCCAGTAGATACAGTTTAGTGCACTTCCTGAGTGGGGTTGGGGTATGTGAATGGCTTCTAATGAACAGATTGTAGAAGAGGAAAAACAACTTTATGGGAAGAAAACTAACAGACAGCACCTTAATCAAGATTAATGTCATCAATAATAAGTCATTTTGAGGCCATAGGTCCCCTGATAAGATGTAACAAGTGGGGCTTACCATCTCTAGAGTATATGTCCCCAAAATCTATAACCCCAAGCTATTAACAGAAAATATAAGCCAAACATTGAAAGATTTTATAGAAAATACCCAAACAGTATTTTATAAATTGTCAAGATTATGTAAAGCAAATTCCTTAGCAGAGAACTGTCATAGATTAGAGGAGACTAAAGAGGACTAATAATCAAATGCAGTGTACTATCCTAAATTGTTTACTGGAACAGATAAATAGCAGATTGTGGGGAAAAAAACTGAGGAAATTAGAATAAACTCTGTATTTTAATTAAAGTAGTATAACAACGTTAATTTCCTAGTTTTGATATGTATACCACCATTACATAAGATGTTAATATTTGAGGGTGCTGGGTGAGGGATATTTGAGAACTCTTTTCAAAGTTTCTACAAATCTAAAATTATTTCAATTATTCTCAGTGAAAAGTTTGCTTAAAAAACTTTTTTTTTATTTTTGAAGATTTTATTCATTTATTAATGAGAGACACAGAGAGAGATGCAGAGACATAGACAGAGGGAGAAGCAGGCTCTCCTGTAAGGAGCCTGACGTGGGACTCGATCCCAGGACCCTGGGATCAGGCTCTTAGACAAAGGCAGACACTCAACCACTGAGCCACCCAGGCATCCCTTAAAAAAAACTTTTAATACACTCATTGATATGCACCTGAAACGAATGTTATATGGCAATTATACCTCAATAAACAAGACAAAACACATTTGTGTCGGTCTGCTTGTGCTGCTATTACAAAATACCATACCGTTGACTGAATGGCTTAACAGCAGAAATTTATTTCTTGGAATTCTAGAGCTGGGAAGTCTAAGATCAGGGTGATTGGGTTCTTAGTAAAGACTCTCTTCCTGGCTTGCAGATGGCCCCAGTCTCTGTGTTCTCACAAGGTGGAGAGAGGACAATCTCTCCCTCTTCCTCTTTTTATAAAGACACTAATTCAATCAGGAAGCCACACTAATTGAGGCCCCACCCTCAAGACCTCATCTAACCCTAAATACCTCCTCCAAAGCTCTGTCTCCAAGTATCATCACATTGGGGGTTGGGCTTCAACATATTAATTTGGAGGTGGGAGACACAAGTCAGCCTATGGCAGTGCTCCCATCCAAATTTCTAAGAGTAGAAGTATTCTTTCTCAATTGAAAATGAAGACTTGTTGGGGCACCTGGGTGGCTCAGTGGTTGAGCATCTGCCTTCAGCTCAGAGCGTGATCCCAGGGTTCTGGGATCGAATCCTGATCCCTACAGGGAGCCTGCTTCTCCTTCTGCCTGTGTCTCTGCCTCTCTCTCTGTGTGTCTCTCATGAAAAAATAAGTAAAATCTTAAGGAAAAAAAAAAAGAAAACAAAGACTTGTCTGTAGGAAATCTTATGACTTGACCACCTATATATGCATATATATGTATATAATAGGTATATATAATATATAATATTAATTATAATATAATTATATAATACACATATATATTTAATGTATATTTGTTTATCAAGCATCCATTACTCCCTCCCCAGACCTCTTTCCAAACCCAGATCTTCTTCTTAAGAGTCCCCCTTCTATAACTTGACTCCTCAATCCACGTTGTTCAAGTTGAGTGGCTAAGAGGAACAAGAGCTTACCTAGGTTTCATAATTTGAAAATGATGGTCACATCACTCCACCAAAGCCAATGAAATGAAATGAGACTTTTACTGAGGTTTGTGATAGGCAGTTACCCTTTCCTACTAGACTTGAATTTGCAAAGAGTGAGGAACTGCTGTAGCCAACATGTAGGAAGTGGAACAGAGAGACAAAGATGTCCTAGTGATGTTATTTACATGTCTGATCAAGCTGTACCATACGTTCACTCTATTCCTAGTCTTTCCAGTTATATAAAACAAATAAGTCACTCTCTTGTTTAAGCCATTTTGGATCTGGTTTTCTGACATGTGCAACTAGTGAATAAAAACACCAAATACAATTAACATAAGTAAAAAATTCTCAAGATGTTTATTCAAACAAAAGGAAGAGATAGAATATAGTCATAGCATTTGGACCTAGTTGGACAGACTTGAGCTTTTACATAGTATTAATTTCCATCCTTATTATCATTACTATTAATAACATTGCTGTCAATAGAAATGTGGTTAACAAACTGTATGTACCCTGAGAAGTAATGCTCTTCTGTTACTACAGATTTCTTGTCTATCAAATAGGCATTAATGGAGAATTAATCCCCAAGGGTTCTTATGAATATTATTTGAGATTGTAGAAATACATATATATGGCTCAATAGATAGTCATAAAAACAATAAGTAACCAAAAATAGTGTCTCATATTCTATCATCTTTTTACAGAAAAACTAAAATATTTAACTTTCTTTCTACCACTGATGCATTTTCTTGCCGTGTTTACCCTTCAAAATGCCTATATCTGAGAGTTAGTCAACTTTCACAGAGGCACATATGAAAGTAATGTGGTTCCAAATGATCATTTATATTACAAGTTTCTGCTGTCTCAAAGCAGCCAGTGAATAGATATGTTGGAGTGGTACTGTCCAATTTGGTAGCCACTACCAAATTATATTGAATATTTGTATTAGGTTAAAATTTATGTTGAATATTTATATTAAGTTAAAATTAAGGAATATTATAATTTCAATTCCTTGGTCACATTAGCCACATTTCAAATGATCAATAGCCATAATACTAGTAGCCATGACATTGGATAGCAGGTTTATAACATTCTACCACTATCAGCATAGAAAATTTTGGTGGGAAGTGCTAAGCTGGAGAAGAAAAAAGAAAAAAAGAGAAGAAAGAAAGAAAGAAAGAAAGAAGAAAGAAAGAAAGAAAGAAAGAAAGAAAGAAAAGAAAGAAGAAAGAAAGAAAGAAAGAAAGAAAGAAAGAAAGAAAGAAAGAAAAGAGAAAAGGAAAGAAAAGAAAGAAAAGAAAAGAAAAGAAAAGAAAAGAAAGAAAAGAAAAGAAAAGAAGAAAAGAAAAGAAAAGAAAAGAAAAGAAAAGAAAAGAAAAGAAAAGAAAAAGAAAAGAAAAGTGAAGCAGAAACAGACACACTCTAAAGGTCCAAAAGTCAAAATTTAACTGAGTTTTAAGAAATGGTTGCATAATGACTGCCAATATAATCAGTCTTCTGTAAGAAATTCCCTGAGGCTAATTTCTTGAGAACTCCCCATTATGTCCGGAGCAGAGATTTATGGCTCTGCAGAGAACACATCTAATCATCAGATTTCATGTGCAGTGATTCCACATTCTGATGAAATCTAAGCTCTTAATGTCATATCCATTGTCCACTAAAGGTCAATATTTCTGCCTTGGCCATCTGCAAAGTAATATGCATCAGATATTAATTACATTTTTATGGTGTCCAATATGGATAACTATTTTCTTTGAGGTTTCCCTGTTCTAGTTCACTATCCGAAGCACTGGAAGAGTTATCTTTCTAAAAGCAATTTTGATGACATAATCCCCCTGCTTAAAAAGCTTCGATAATCCTCACTTCCTAGGCAGTCTATATACCTTAGCAGATTTACAAAGCCCTTCTCGATATTTGCTTAACCTATTTGTTTAGCTGCCTTTGCCATTTCCTTCCTGTCTTCCCTCTGGCGACATAAGCATTCTTCTGTATGCATTTACTTTATTTAGCTCCCTAATCTTTTCCTGGAATGCCTTTCTATCTCTTCTCTGCTTAGTGTCTTCTCTCTTTCCAGACACAGCTGAGCCACCCCATTTGGTGTTATATCCTTAGCATCTATTAACTGCTTCACCGTAATGCTCCCAAGGATTTATTATACACCTCCATAAGAATATTGTTTTATTCTACTCAAAGCATTTCTGTGTGGTCCTGTCTCCCCCACTAGACTTTGAACCCTTAATGGACAGACACCATATATTATACCAGGGGATTCCTCACCTGCTATATATCCAGCACATGTAGGTGTTTGGTAACTATTGGCTAAATATCCCTTTATACTTATACTATCAATTGTCTAAATTTTGTTTAGTTTGGAAATGGAATATTTAGCCTCAGCTGATTATATTACAGATGAGGAAACTGACATTGACAGACCGTCGTTTTCCTCAAGGTCACATTACTAACAGAGCTGAAGTAGCTAAGGGAAATTAGAGAAATTGCATGATGATTAAGTATTTAATAGAGTTAATAACTTACTAGCACCAGCTAAACAAACAAAATAGAAGAAAAGAATGATCTGGAGGTGTCTGGGTGGTACAGTTGGTTAAGCGTCCGATTCTTGGTTTTGGTTCAGGTCATGATCTCAGGGTCATGAGATGGAGCCTCACCTCAGGCTCTGCACTCTGTGCGGAGTCTGCTTGGGATTCTCCTTCCCTCTCTCATTGCCCCTCCCAATGGGCACCCTTGGGTTCTCTGTCTCTCTCTAAAATAAAAAAAGTAAATCTTAAAAAAAAAGTTTAAATATAAACAAAAAAGAAGGGAATTATCTGTTCTAAATTATAAAGGGAATTAAAAATGAAAAAGATGTTGGATTTTGCAGTCTGAGAGGTAAAGTACTACAAACCATTCCTTTTCAATAGTCCACATGAAGGGGTGGAGGTGATAGGAAGGGTAAGCTGTTGGAAAAATGGACTAATGCAGGAATGGCAACTGATTACTATGTGGGTATCATTTTTTTCAACTCATTTCTTTTTCAAACATCTTTCGGGGTAATGTTTTTTAAATATGGGGCTAAGAATATCATCCACCTTCAAATGTACCAACACTAACACAAAGGAAAAAAACATAAAAGAATCAGAAACATGGCAATGATGGCATCAGTCCATTGTTCTTTACCAAATACTATGAGAAGGTAAGCAAATATTTAAAAATAATTAATATTATTTCAATTCAGGAGTGTGTAATAAGGACTGTGATCATCATGAAAACATGAATTCAAAGAGTACTTAAGTTATTTATCAGACGAGAAAAATGAGATTAAGAGAAGGTAGATAGCCCCTTGATTCACCATGTGGACTGTTGATATCCATCCAATGTTATAATATTATATTACTTGACATTTTATCAAAGAATAGTGTTAAATACATCATGGGAGAATTACAAGTTATTTGGATCTTCTGAGACATTAGTTTCCGCATTTTTCAAACTACAGCCTGTTTTAGCAAAATTCCCTATAAATAGACCAACTACAAATTCTTTTGGGGAAAAATACAAAACAAGAAACTCTTCATTAAGATTTATTAAAAATGTTGACAGTTTTGAATCATAGAAATAATGAATCACATACAGTAATTTACTGCCAGAAAGAAAAATCTAGATATTGTCATATAGTGTCCACCTGTAAGTAGCATTGTAACGTACCCTGCACATTACAAATCTCTACGACAGACTGTTTCTCCTTCAGTACAAATGAGAGATATATACAAGATGACATGTAATATATTTCAATTCACAGGTTATATTTATTATTATGTTTTTTAATCATTAGGGAAAAGTGTTAATTTATACTTAATTGAGTGGATGTTTGATTTATCTGACAATAGGAAGATAAATTGAGCTTATTTCGAATCATGATTTTGATTATTGTTTCCTTAAGAATGCATTAGTCTATTCAATATACACATATTGAGAGCAATCTATATAGGTAGTAAAAAGTAGAAGGACCATGAAATTTGTAATCTAATAGATCTGAGTTTTATAGCTTGTTCTGCAGTTTATTAGCTCTGTAACCTTTAAAAACTCATATAAAATTTTCTTAGCTGTAGTTGTTTTGTTTGAAAGAACTTTCCTCGCAAGATTGTGGTGAGTTTTAAATAATATGTTGGGTATAAAGCTGTTCGATAGTGGTAATTACTATTATTTGTCATTGAATTTTAAATATGAGCAGGAAGACATGCTAAAAGCTCAGTTGCTAGTGGTAGGAATAAAATCATGTAAATCAGAATTCAATATCAATGCAGTACAGGCCCAAAAAGTGAGCCTGTTTCTAAATTACCATTGTGAAAGTTGAAAACTTTTTTTTCCTGGGGATTTTCCAGTTTGGGATCTGATCTTCTATCTAGTTACAAACCCTGAAACCATGTCTGCAGCTGGTATGCATTTTAATACCAAACAGCTTTTATTTGTATCTCTGGAATACACAGATAAATGAAACAAAAATATTATTAAAGAAATTGCTTATTACAAAATTTAGAGGGGATAGACAAAAATGTGTTTAGGCTGCTGTTACTTCCTGGACAAGATAAAGTTAAAAAAAAAAAAAAAAAACTAGTTTGTCTATATTTTACTGTAAGAATCCTTGGTTTTTTGTTTTTTTTTTTTTTTTAGTTCTTGACTGGCTAAATGTTAATTTAAAATTATATGATATTTGTTTTTCATGAGTTATGTAGTTTATTTCCACAGCTGGACTCTAACAATGCAATGAGGATAAATATAACCTAAATAAAAGGCCTCGTTTTTGGCTGTGATGCCTGAGTTAGCACTTGTAAATCCTCAGAAACCTCTTTTCCAAATATTATTAAAGAAAAAACACAATGATTGAGAATTGTTTTATTTGTATTTTTATTCAAATATAAACCTCAGACTTGTGGGATTAGAGTCCATTTTTATGAACAATAAAGCAACGTTTGAAGGGAAAAAAAAAACCCAAAAGATACTTGAGTTGACCTTGAATAATAAATGACCACAAATGAAAAGAACACTTCTTTATAAATTTGAAACATACTTAGTTTTCATATGTGGATTTTCCAGGGAAAAATCCAGGCCAAAGACAAATAACAATTGATCACTTTGGAATCTGTAACTCATGTGTGATATTACAAGACACCAAATTGCAGCTTTTAGTTGAACTAACTAGAAATATGTTTACCATATAAACATATTTTTTCTTATTTTTTAAAAGATTCATTTGTTTATTTGAGAGAGAGAGAGAGAGAGAAAGAGAGAGGGGGAGAACTTGAGTAGGGTGAGGGCCAGTATCTCAAGAGGGAGAGTATCTCAAGCAGACTCCATGCTGAATGTGGAACATGATGTGGACTCTATTTTATAACCCTGAGCTCATGACCTGAACAAAAATCAAGAGTCAGACACTTAACTGACTGAGCCAACCAGGGACCCCCATCTTTTTCTTCTTAAACCTCATTATATGAGGAGATATATATTGCATATGTAAATATTGTACGCATCACCTACTTCTCTCCATAACCACAGTGTAAGAGGAGAACTATTTTATATTCCCTATTTTAAAATAAGGTCAAGTAACTTCCCCCAAATCATATAGCTAGTAGAATGTTAGATCTGGGATTTGAACTCAAGCATAGTGGCTGAAGTATCTGTGTTCTGGTCTTAGCCCCTATATATGACCACTCCTAATTATAATTTGGAGTAAATTACATGACTTCTCTACATGTCATTTGCCTCGTCCTTAAAAATTGGAATGTAGTAGTACCTTCTTCAGAGGGTTCTATCTGGAATATAGGAAAACTATACAGTCCAGGTGTTAGTCATTATTGTGTTCTGTGTAATACCAAAAGCAAGACCTTTAACAACTCAATTATGTGTTTTTAATGCTTCTGGTTCTACCCTAAATGCATGTGTGCATGGGAGTAAATCTGACAATAGTTCTAAGTGTCTAGTATGGCCATATCGTTCAGGAAATTTCTATGTGTAGGACACACAAAGAGAATATACAGCTAATTCTCCTACCATTAATTACTCAGCCACTCTAAGTCAATATAAGGGTGGTAGAAGAGGCTATTAACAAGGACTTCTTTGAAGAATTTTCTGTGAGCTATACCTGTATCCCCTGGGACTTGAGACATGCAGGTAGTAGTGTCTGAAATTTGCTGCATATGATGGTTAATTTATTGTGTCCTTTTGACTGGCCACTTGGTACCCAGGTTAACTTTGTTTCTGGTTGTCTCTATAAGGGTACTTCAGATGAAATGAGCATTTAAATTGGTAGACTCAGTAAAGTTGACCTTCTAGGGTGGGTGGGCATCTTTCAATCTCTTGAGGGCTGAATAGAACAAAAGGAAGACAAAGAGGAGATATTTACCCCTTTTTCCTAACTCACAGATTGATCTGGAACAGCTCATCTCTTATTCTCCTCCTCTCAACTGGGATTTATACCATCAGCTCCCCTGGTAATGGAATCTTTGAACTTAGACTGAATTATACCACTAGCTTTTCTGGGTCTTTAATTTGCAGCTTCTGAGCCTCCATAGTCCAGTGAGCCAGTTCCTTATGCAGAATTTGGTACTGACAGTGGTTTAGAAGAATAGAATGTTAAGGATTGAGTTTTCTGAATTGGTTCTAGGGTTCCTGAAATTGGTCTGATTAGATTTTAAGACTCCAATAACTCCATCTGCAGTATTATAGAGAGCACTGATAGTACATGTTGTGATCTTTTTATTAGAGATACACGAATTATATGTATTGGATATTTCTTTTTTCTTTTAAAGGTTTTATTTATTTATTCATGACAGACACACAGAGAGAGAAAGGCAGAGATAAAGGCAGAGGGAGAAGCAGGTTCCACGCCGGAAGCCTGATGTGGGATTCGATCCCGGGTCTCCAGGATCATACCTGGAGTTGAAAGTGGCACTAAACTGCTGAGCCACCAGGGCTGCCCTGTATTGGATATTTCTTTTTTTTATTTATTTTTATTTATTTATTTTTTTTTGTATTGGATATTTCTAATTGACTTCTTATAAGAAGCCAGGAGCTAGGTGACTCTCTATTTCCATATGATTCTTTTGAACATTTTTGGAAAACTAATGATTATGATGACATTGGTTGATTGTAGCTAATGTTGCTGGACAAAGCAGTGGGGAAAAAAAAAAAAAAAAAAAAAAAGATGAGTTCAGCTATTTGAATTCCTAGCTCTAGGCAGTGTAAATGACCTAAGAGCTTCTAGGTATATCGGAAGGAGAGCCTTACTTACTCTTATCACTGGGCTGAAACTGTTGAAATCAGTGTAGAACCTCATCTTGTGGCTGAATGACAACACAAGTTGAACTCTCAGCTTCACAGAGTGTCTACTGTTCAAGTGAGGGCACTGACAGGGAAAGAATGAGATCCTATAAGTTGGGTGGCTCAGCAGTTCAGAGCCTGCCTTTGGCCTGGGGTGTGATCCTGGAGACCTGGGATTGAGTCCTGTGTCAGGCTCCCTGCATGGAGCCTGCTTCTCCCTCTGCCTGTGTCTCTGCCTCTCTCTGTGTGTTTGTCATGAATAAATAAATAAATTTTTTAAAAAAAGAGAAATATCTAATACATAAAATTTGTGTATCTCTAATGAAAAGACAGGGGCTGGGGCTTTGGGCCTCTAGATTCTGATGAGTCTTCTTTACCAGTGGAACATGTTTCCCCATCCCTCATAGAAGCATACGTTGGAAAGCATACAAATATATACAGGTGGCTCCACCTGGCAGAGCCAAAAGAGAAAAAGAAAGGGAAGGGGTGGAAGAGAGGAGAAGGGTAAAGAGAAAGAGAGAGGAAAATAGATAGGTTGGAGGAGCAGTCTATATCTTCATAGAAGACGAGGTAGGAGTATGATTTTTTTTTTGTAGCCAGACCTGGATTTTACAAAAGGGGATCAGCCTGGAGTCTTTAAAAGAAATCCATTCCAAAAGACCACTTGTAATGATGTGCTGATGAATTGTTTCCTTGAAAACTGAAAAAAAAAAAAAAAAAAAAAAAAGGAATAACAATTCTTAGCATTTTCCAATCTCTGTGGTATAAATAATTCCACCATGGCCAATTTCAAGCTACCAATATAAGATGGGAGGGAGAATGGCCTAGAGAAGAGATGCATACAATTAGCTCTCTAGCAGGTATGAGCTAGATCCAGCATGACACCAAGGTATGATGGGAGATTTGAAAAGCATCCTACCAGTGAAGACATTGCCTTTGTCAGAGGAATTGCTATTAGAGACCCACTCCTAGGGACCTCAGAGGAGCTAAGAAAAGGCCAGCTGTTGTGCATTCACTATACCTAGATAGCACCAAAACTAGACTACACTTGTAGTCTAGGCTAGGAACTCCCTTTCTTCCCCACCCCACTTCCTGTTCCACTTGAGCTCTGATGAGTCACAGTGACTGAGGAGTAGATAGAGGAGCTCCAGAGAGGAACTGAAGACTGACTATTACCTCTGTGCATCCCCTGCTCCCACTCCCCACCCCCACCTTGGTTTCCCAACCTGAAGAAAGACAAAAATGTTGGAGACTGGAAGACTCCTTGTTAGATAGAGAATCAGGTTTCATTTTCTACTTGGGGGAGCGGGGACTTTTAAATTACTAAACAACTGAGAGGTGACAAGGAAAGCTATGTGAACTGCATGGGATTTCATCTCGGGAAGTTATAAGAAAAAATACAGTTTGTTTTTAATTGCACCTGCCAAATCAGTTACATCCTCACTGAATCTTCTGTTCCTGATCAATGCCACATGAGATTACGTGAAGAGTTCTGGATTGTTTCTGCTCTCATTTGTAGATAATATGATTCCTTTTAATAATGAAGAATTACAGAAAGGTAGGCAAATCAAATTAGGACTGTGATTTATGTAAATGTGTCAAAATGAAGAGAGCTCGTCTGTAGGAAAGTAGGGACATCTATATGAATGTGTGTAATTGTATTTGCTCCCAAATTGCTCTGTAAAGTTTCTATCCTATTTCTATAACTCAATCCTAGTTTTCATGAGAAATTACAGATAACTATTTATAGAATAAAATATTTTATTTATTTTAAAGGCTTAATTTATTTATTCATGAGAGACACACAGAGAGAAGCAGAGACACAGGCAGAGAGAGAGAAGCAGGATCCATGCAGGAAACCTGATGTGGGACTCAATCCCTAGACTCCAGGATCACGCCCTGGGCCAGAGACTGAGCCACCCAGGCGTCCCCAGAATAAAATGTTTTCTAAAAAAGATTGCATATCTAATTTGGTGTCACTGTATTCTATATTCAGCAAATATAGAAGGGGATTTGATTGGACTAGAGGGGTATCTTGTGAAACATCTCAAATTTATTCATAAAATCATATACACATGAAGATTCTCAGCAGAGCCAGTATATCTGTAATCCTCTCCTTCAAGGTGTGAAAATCCAGGGTCTCTTCCCAGCTCAGCCATAGCTGTCATATGACTTAGGCAGCTCTCTGGGCCACTGTGAGCTTTCTACATAAAATGTTCCCTACTTCACAGAATTCCAATTTGTACACAAGTGCTCTAAAGGCCTTCTTCTCAAATGTTGCTGTAAACCATTTTATCATATTTAATCTTGTCACTACGACCCATACCAAATGGTCAAAAGTTTAATTCTTCAATCAACTGGCTACCTGCCAACCTTCAAACGTAATTAGAATACTTGTATTCTTAGGTCTCCGATCATTGACTTGCAGCATTTAATACTTCTATAACTGGAGAGGGAATATAATGTGCATGAAAATAATTATGTTTGAGCCTTAAAAAAGTAACAATAACTTTGAAAGTGTTAAAGGCAATGAGGATTTTGTATCTCTACAATATCACTCAACCAGTTTAATTTTCTTTCTTTCTTTCTTTCTCTTTCTTTTCTTTTTCTTTCTTTCTTTCTTTCTTTCTTTCTTTCTTTCTTTCTTTCTTTCTTTCTTTCTTTCTTTCTTTCTTTCTCTTTCTTTCTTTCTTTCTTTCTTTCTTTCTTTCTTTCTTTCTTTCTTTCTTCCTTCCTTCCTTCCTTCCTTCCTTCCTTCCTTTCTTCCTTCCTTCTTCTTCTTCTTCTTCTTCTTCTTCTTCTTCTTCTTCTTCTTCTTTCTTTCTTTTTCTTTCTTTCTTTCTTTCTTTCTTTCTTTCTTTCTTTCTTTCTTTCTTTTTCTGAAATGATTGTTTTCAAAAATTGATTATCAGAATTGACCTGTTGTTTTGATGTTAAAAAAGTACAATCTATGTTACTCTGAGGGGAACTGTTTCCTATTAAGGACCATTGATCCACAGAAAATAAATCAACTGAAAGCTGCACACATATAAACATAGCTTATGAACAGTCCATTTCTCTTCTAAATTAAAAAAAAAGCAAATGGAATGGTTATTTATACAAAAAATACATATCATCTTTAAAATATCTTATTTTAATAACATGCCAAAGAAAGAAGGGTAAGAGAAAATACTAGAGACAGAAAAAGAAAAAAAAATTAACATATATGCCAAAGAACCCTACATAAATGCCAGAGGAGAGAATCATATATCTATACATAAATGTAAAGGGGAAAAGAGAATTGCAGATACCAAAAAGGACACACAGTTTGGTATTTGGGTGTAGGTGTAGGTGTGTGTGCCCACAGACTTAGAATATAAAAAAGGAGAAATAGATTTGTATAAAGCAACATTATTTCCTAGAATAATAGCTCCTTACTATAGTTCTTATAAAAGGCATGTTTTATTCTCATTCTTATAGGAATAGTAATAATAAAAAAGACTATTTTTTGACCTATGTATTATGGACTTTATTAAATTAAGTTCTGGGCTAACATCTTCCAGCCACCACCCACACTTGTACAAGTAAGCCAAATTTTACTTCTTTCACTAATGTGAATCTTCATGGCTTTCAGAGCTGTTCCTGGAGCAACTGTATAACAGCTAATAACATTTCTAAGCAGGAACACTTTCACAGGTATTTCCTTTTAGATATGGCTTGTCCCAATTACCATGTTTAGGAAACTACTGGTCCAGGATCATTACCTAGTGACATTGTCTGTGGATGGTCATCTGAAGTTACAAGTTCACAAGTCAAATTTATTTAGAGAGACAGGAAAGAAGTTGGAGTTTGGGCTTAGGTACATAGAGCCTAAAATTTAAGGTCTGTTACTTAATAAACATTTAATTTTATGTATACTTCTTAAGTATTCCAGTTTATTTTCCTGTCATTAAAAATGAAGATATTGGTACAATTTCAGGTGGGTCATTGTGAGGATTAGAGCTGATTATATATATATATATATATATATATATATATATATATATATATATATATATATATAATTCCCGCAACATAAATGTGCTCTGTAAAAGGTAGTAATAATCTTGTCATTGTTACAGTTTGCATAAAATGGAGCACAGGAATTTTTTTTTCATTTTCTTATTTTGAAAATTATTAATATGAGAGCCTTACTATTTATGTCTAGTTTACATTTAATTGGATGTGAATATATATATATACATATACACATATATATAGAAATTATATGTAACTGGAATATATAATATACTCAATATATTATTCAGCAATTCCTGGTAAGAGACATTTTTAAGATATTGTAAGTATTAGTTTACTATTACTTTCTAAGTGTTATATGCAATTAAATTCTGGGTATTAGATGGTACTTTATGAGTTGATGATTGGTCTTTGACTGGAATATATCATCAGAATCTCTAGCAAGACCAAGCCACATGTATATATTTCAGTGTTTTTGGTTTTTTTCTTTTAAGATTTTATTTATGTATTTGAAGAGAGAGAGAGAGAGAGAGTATGAGTGGGCAGAGAGTGAAGGAGAAACAGACTCCCTGCTGAGCAGGGAGCCCAACTTGGGGCTCCATCCCAGGGCCCCAGGATCATGACCTGAGCCAAAGGCAGACACTTAATTGACTGAGCCATCCAGGTGCCCCTAGTTTTTTTAAAAAAATTCTCTTACTCATTTTTTTTCTATTTCTTCTTAAGTCTCCAAACTATATGCTACATATTTTCCTCTATGTAAATTAAGCAAAAAAATACAATTTCATATTTCTTTCAAATGGATTTTATTACATTTATTTTTATTACATTTATTTTATTACATTTATTTTCTCTACAAATAAGAGAAAATATTTTCATGTAAAATATAAATATCTAAATATCTTACCAGGTTTATTATTGCTGTCTTTCACCTGCATAAGAGAAGACTTGGTTGCAATTAAATGGTATCTACACTCTTTTTCAGCGTTGCCATTCTCCTGTTTCAAGAAAAGAAACGTCACTTTATTAGAACCAGATTTAAGGAGAGTATTGTCACTGTGGTTTTCTACAGTGGCAGGACATCTAATTCAATCACATATGTCTAAACTAAGGATGAATATTCAGGCATATTTGCATATGTACACAAATTTCTAAATAGTCAACTCTTCAGTTATGGTACCAAGAGTAGTTGGGCAGAAACAATGGCTTATGAAATCTGGATTTAATTATTTAATTTTATAATCTATTCAATTGTTTATGTTTTTAATGGGCAAGATTCCCTGACATTTCAACTTCAGTTAGTGTTAAAATGTACTTATTCTCCCCAAAGAAATACCTACTGATGGAAGAATTAATTTTCCATATGTAATTGGGAATCTACTGTGCTTATGCATGGTTAATTCTATAGATACAGAAATATCCCCAGGAAAAAAAAAATGCCTCTTCTCCTTTTATCTTAAATATTTGGGCAGTTTGGCACCATTTATTTTATACTAATGGGGATTTGCAAATTTCATTACAATAACATTGTGAAACTATTGTAATATCCATTTCTCCAGCCCCTAGCACCAAATTTTGATTCAATCTGTTTGTTCAAATAAAACAAGCTATAGATCTTTTGAAACAGATGGTGCAGATTCTTTTCTGAAACAAGAAAGCAAAATTGCTGCATTTCTGAAATAACACAATGTTTTTACATTAGAAAAAACAAAGATATAAATGTTTCTTAATGGGATGTACTATTCAATACAAAGCTAATCCAGATACCAAGTATTGTACTTGGTGTTGTATAGGAAAACTTAGCATCAGCTTCAGAAATATCAAAATGTTGGGTCTCAATTTGGGGTATTACATTCATACTTATTTTGTTTTTATTCACCAATTAAAATAATATAGTATTCATTATTTCCATAGTGTATATCGGGAATTATGCTACTTGTAAATACACCATCTTAGTTTGCTCAGGTTGCCTTAACAGAAATGTACTTTCTCACAGTTCTGGAGACTGGAAATTTCAAGAGCAAGGTCTAGCAACGTTTGGTTTCAGCAAAGGCACTCTTCTTGGCTTGTAGACAACTGCCTTCTGCTGTGTACTCATTTAGGATCTTAGTGCATTGGCTTGGAGAGAGACAGAGAAGAGGAGTGGGGGGTGGGTGGGTAGAGTTTGCTAGCTCTGTGATGTCTCTTTTTATAAGGACACCAATCCTACTCGATTAGGGCCCCACCCTTGTGACCTCATTTAACCTTAATTACTTCCTAAAGGTCCTGTCTCCCCATACAGTAAGATTAAAGATTAGGGTTTCAATGTCATTATTTTAGGGAGACACATTCAGTCTACCAAGTGATATAGACCCATGTAGTGTGGCTAACAGCAAAAGCTTTCAAATCAGAATGACACTTCACATCCTGGCTCTTCCACCTGTCTATGATATGGCATAAGGTATCATCCTTATCTTCTATGTCACTGTCTTATCTGAACCACAGAATTGTTCGAAGTGATTAACAAAATCCATGTAAAAAGAATTCCACCCCACTGCCATTTTCTGATTTCATGTGTCAGGAGCTTGTCCATTTCCACTTGTCCTAACAAGAAAGAAGCTGAAGAGAATGAAGAATCAACGACTCTTCTTAAATTTGTAACAACAGGAAGGACACAAGGCAAACCACTTCCCCCCAAGATTGAAGAAATAGGCAAATACAGGGAGTCATAGCTTATAGGAGCAGAGACTCAAAAGCAAAAATGATCCTGAGAACAGTGACAGAGTAGGAAAACCTGTTACGTAATAGTTGCTGGGGGCTTATTTGGATAAGTCTGGGAGTTAAAAACTCCAGAGGGACCCAGTTAAGGGGATCCTTGTCTCCAGGAGTTTGACCAGGTTCTGTCAGTAAATATTGGAGAAAAATCCCATCCTCTTCCATTAGGGGGAGAGGGAAAAGTAATCATTTGAAACATATCAGAAAATTCCATTCTCATAAAGACCTGCCTTCACGGGAAACTACTCAACCACAGCTTAACCTGCTGGGATGTAATGAGAGCCTAACTGACTTGGGGGAAGGTCAATGCCAAATTCTAGCCTGTTTTAGCCTTCCACATGGGAGAAGGGAAAACCTAACTCCAGCCCATTCTACCTACCATCCTGTCCCAGAAAAGAACTGAGAAGCACCTGTGAAGTTCACAGTCCAGAGGCACAGACTTCCTGAAGGACTGAGATTTAACCAAAGGATCGTGGAATGCTCCTACTCCCCCAGCACTTCACCACTGTAGTAGGCCTATTTATGGCAGTTCCTTTTATTAAGTGCATCATGTCTGGTTATTGAGAAAGACAAAACAAAACAAAACAAACAAACAAACAAACAAAAAAAAAAACAAGAACACACAATGGATATCAAAAGACAGAAAACACAATTCGAAGTGACAGAGCAAGTATCAGATCCAGACATGACAAGGATGTTGCAATGGTCAGACTGGGAATTACTTACTTATTTTATTTATTTATTTTAAATATTTTATTTATTTATTCATTAGAGACACACACAGAGAGAAAGAGAGAGAGAAAGAGAGAGAGAGAGAGAGAGACAGAGACACAGGGAGAGGGAGAAGCAGGCTCCCTGCAGGGACCCCAATGTGGGACTTGATCCCAGGACCCTGGGATCATACCCTGAGCTGAAGGCAGACGTTCAACCACTGAGCCACCCAGGCATCCCTAGACTAGAAATTTAAAACAAATATTACTATCTAAAGATTCTAAAGGATGAAATAGCATACAAAAACAGATGGACAGTTTAAGCAAAGAAGTGGAAATTCAAAGATAGAACAACAACAAAAATGGTAGAGAGCAAAAACTCTGTAACAGAAGTGAATGCCTTTGATGGGCTTATTAACCGAAGACACAGCTGAAGAAAGAATTTCTGAGCTAGAGGATGTTTCAGCACAAAAACCTCAAAAACTGGAAAGCAAAGAGAACAAAGACTGAAAAAGGAATACAGAACAGAATGTCCAAGAATTGCGAGACAAGTCACAAGGAGAAAAGAGAGAGAAAGAAAAGGCACAGAAGAAATATTTGAAACAATAATGACTGAGGATTTCCCAAAATTAATGTCCCACACTAAATTACAGATCCTGGAAGCTCAAAAAACACTATCAACAGGTCAACACCAAAAAAACTACATCGATGCATATCGTTTTCAAAAATAAATAAATAGGGCAGCCCGGGTGGCGCAGCGGTTTAGCACTGCCTTTAGCCCAGGGCCTGATCCTGGAGACCCGGGATCGAGTCCCATGTCGGGCTCCCTGCGTGGAGCCTGCTTCTCCCCCTGCCTGTGTCTCTGCCTCTCTCTCTCTCACTCTCTCTCTCTCTTTCTCTCTGTGTCTCTCATGAATAAATAAATAAAATATTTATAAAAAAATAGAAAAAGAAAGAAAGAAAAGAAAAGAAGAAAAGAAAGAAAAGAAAAGAAAAGAAAAGAAAAGAAAAGAAAAGAAAAGAAAAAAAGAAAAGAAAGAAAAGAAAAAAAGAAAAGAAAGAAAAGAAAAGAAAAGAAAAGAAAAGAAAAGAAAAGAAAAGAAAAGAAAAGGAAGAAAAGAAAAGAAAAGAAAACCTAAAAGGAGCCAGAGGGAAATGCACCTTACCTATAGAGGACCTACTAGAAGAATTGCATCAGCTTCTTCTCAGAAACCATGTAAGCAAGAAGAGAGTAGAACGAAATATTTAAAGTGTTAAGAGAGAAAAAATATACAACATTAGAATTCTGAACCTTGTGAAATTTTCCTTCAAAAATGAAGGAGAAATAAAGACTTTCCCAGCCAAACAAAAACTGAGGGAATTTGTTGCCAGTAGACCTGCCTTGCAAGAAATGTTAAAAGAAGTTCTTTAGTGAGAAGGAAAAAAAAATATATAGGTCTGAAACACAGAACTACATAAACAAAAGAAAATATCAAATAAGAAATAAGTAAAGATAAAATAAAAAATTTTGTTTTTCTTATTCTTAATTAAACTAACAGATGGGTCACCTGGGTGGCTCACTGGTTGAGAGTCTGCCTTTGGCTCAGGGCGTGATCCCCGGGTCCTGGGATGGAATCCTGCATCAGGCTCCCCGGGGGGACCTGCTTCTCCCTCTGCCTGTGTCTCTGCCTCTTCCTCTGTGTCTCTCATGAATTAAGTAAATAAAATCTTAAAAAAAATAATTAATATGGTAGATAGTAATCCAACTAAAATAATGACCATATTATTATGATGATCCATTAATATTATCATCACTAGATTTGCAGATGTTTTAAAAGATAACTCATATCTAGACAGAAGTTAAATGATGAGCTTTTAATGAGCAGGAGCAAAATAATATAGAAAAAGGAAACTAAAATAAATTAAGTGACAAGTATGTGCTGAGAGTACTACTTTATAAGTACCATCCTTATAGTAAATGAAATGTGGTTCCCACCTGTAAGGAATCGACTTTTTTATACTCATTTAATATTGAACAATCGAATTACTCTGCCTCTGTCCTCCACTCATTGTGTTGGTAGGAAATAAAACCCTACTAATGTTTAACTATCTCTTGTGGCCCAGATGCTCATATACGATCTCAAGCTTCCGTGAGCTTGGAGACGCCTCTGCTGCCCCTTGTCACCTTGCTCCAACTCACCTCTTTTGTAGCCACAGGTGTGGTGGGCACTTACGTGCAATTTCAGACTTATGCTGGCAGTATGTCCCATGATACATGAGCTGCTCTTCACCCATCCAATTCTTGGCCCAGCACCTGACCCAGGATTTTCTCCCAGGTCTCAGAAGTCCATTTATAATGAGATACCCAATAGAGAGAGCAGCCAGTTACTAACAGAGTACTTCATCCATACACATACACACACACATACACACAGGGCCACATGCATCTACACATATACATAAAATCAATTCTTATTTTGGGGAGTGAATTATTGGTGCAGATTGAATGTATACCCCCTCAAATTCATATGTTGAAATCCAAACCCCCAGTGTCATAGGATTTCCTGCCAATGTCTGACTTCCAGCCTCCAGAACTATAAGAAATAAGCCTTAGCTGGGAATGTGTCCATAGCGCAATTCAAATTTTGGGGGGAGAGGATATGCACATGCACATGTCCACGAACAAACTCAAAAGCACCAGAGATACTAATTTGGGAACTAAAAATAAATTCTAGCAGGTGAATTTGAACATGAGGAATTGACAAATAATGAGTAACTACTTATATGGTTGATGTATTTGAACTTACAAATATAATAACTGTGTTTCTCTAAATATCCACACATAGTTACCCATCCCCTAAACATCTATGGTCCAGATCAGCCGAATAAAACAAAAATTGCTCTTTTTTTTTTGTCATAGAAATAAGTTGAAAATAGCTTTCTTTGTTCCTTCGGGGAGTGAAGGATTACACTATATGGGGAAATTATTTTTCAACTGCCCCGTATTATATATCTAAACAATCAGAGGCTTATTAGAATCCTAGATGTGGCTCATAGTTTTTCACAATAAAACTTCACTGCCTTTTATAAAAACTAAGCATGAGTAGATTTTGTTGCTATACCAGTATCTCCTTTAACACAATCTGATTTTAAGATATATGAGCCTTTTTTATTGGTATTTCATTTAGCCACTATTTGAAATCAAGATTTGTGTAACAAGATCCTACTGTTTTGCTACTTCATCTTCCAAGAATTTTGACATCAGTGTATCTCTTGCTTTTCACCCCCACGTTCCTTTGACAGTCTACTGTCCACCGAGATTAAAGTCTCTAGATTAGTTTACTTAGAAAAGCAAAGGATGAATAGAAATAGTAACTTCATATGGAGATTGTTTGCAGGCTCACTAACTCCATTTCTTCTGCTTTTTTCTTATGCAGGAAATATATTTGAATTGCTACAATATGACGGCCCTGATTTTTTTTAACTTTAATATGGAAATGAATTTCTGACTCAAGAAAATGCTGTCAATTTTTAAATTTATTTGGCTTCTTCCATATACATTCCTGTGAATCCTTCATATCCCTGCCTAGTCCTTTGTGGAAATATATTATTTATATCGAACAAGGAGCTGACACTCTACTACACCTCTTTCTCCGAATCACTTAATTTTAAAAAATAGGGTAGAGGAAAAAGACATGTTTACTTGAAAGACTTTTTGTCTTTTTACTTTTTGTCTGTGTACATTCTGTGTGCTTTCACCCCCAAAGCAAGTGAGAAAAGGGGAAAAAAAAAGTACTACAGAAAAAGACTTATTATTTATCTGGCATATCTTATTATTCTATCTGGCATTTCTTGCTTCTATTAGACAAATCATGAAAATTTAAAATTATAAAGATCAAAATATCTAAGACCTTGTCTGAAGAGGCTCCGTGAACCATTTAGTGCAGTGAGCTTAAAGTAAAGGAAGGATTGCTTAATTTCCCATTATGTATGAGAGCATCTCATGGTCCTTTGGAACAAATTGCTCCATAGACTGGGGTTTTCTTTCAATACTTATTATCTATATCTTCTTGGAAAAAAAATCTGATCAACTATAAAAATAAAGGCAGATGGTTGCTGAGGTTGGATAATGTAAGGTGTCAGAATGGCCAAGACTCTACCCAGTATCTATTTTCTCCAAATTTGCCTGCGAATAATGACCTATTCTTCCCAGAGAAGAGCAACCAACTAATGTCTGAAATACTTCCATACTTTTGTGTGGCATGATAAAAATATTGCTTTACTAAGAGTCAGCATTTTACACCAGTATTTTGCACTATTAGATTTTGCCCCTAGAACTTAATAGCTGTTTGATTTGGGTCAAATCATTCTCCTTCTCTGGCCTCAGTTTCTTTAACTGGTTTAATGGATGCAGTAATACTTCCTGTTTTACAGGATAGATCTTTGGTATTAAATGAATGCTGCTCTGTATATTTCAATCTGCTCGACGGGTGTTGTTCTCTAGAATATATAGACACTATAATTTGAATAATTCACACCTGAGAAATAAAATAAAAATGTTTATCCAAATATTAAATTATAATTTTGAACAAGTCTCTGAAATAGAACCTCCCCGCCTCAAAATCATCATATGCAAAATTTACAAAGGAAGTCAGTCAGAAATGGTGCCATGACCTTTGGACCTCTGGGCAAGACAAGGCAATAGAAATGGGTTGGAGTTGAAGATATCCTTCTGGAAAGAATGATAGGCTTTAAGTCCTCATCCCACTGTGTGTGGGAAGGAAAGGAGGAGGCTGACCATTCTTCTATCCTAGGGATGGAAGCTTCTAGTAGTTCCTGCTTTGTGCAGCTGACCGTAATAGAATTCTAGTACCTGACCCATTCTGACAAGGTGAGGTACGCTGCAGGAAAGGGAGTGGTGATATGATGAGCTTGTACTTGGGGACAAAGGATGTATTAGTGTATATCCATGCTGAAAAAACAATACCTTGGAGACATTTTTTCTCCTATAAAAGGCTGTCTAGAGAGGTGGGGAAACCCAGAGTCAGGAAGCTGGAAAAGAATATTGAGTTCTTCAGGGCTAAAAGACCTGGAATCAACCTCCTGGAAGAGATAATATTCTTCCTAGGAAAGAGGACTCAGTAATCATGCCCAGTGAGAGTAGTAGTTAAATATTAGCCATTCCCCAATTATAACCCAAATTTTGTGATGACACAGTTTAAGAAAATCCTATCTATGCTCCTATTACTGTTTCTTCCTTAGCTGTCATATTTGACATAGTGGGTTCAGATTTGCCTAACAAGCAGGAATGGAAAAGAGGAAGAAAAAACAAGTCAGAGAAACACAGAACCCAACTTTCTAACTACATGTTATTTTCCCTCTGTAAGTTCTCATTTGGTATCAGATTTAAGCTGTTCAAAGGAAAATTTATCATCAAATCAACTTACATTTTGTGATTCATCTTTTATTGCACATCTTACACATTGAATACAGACTGTATCTGTGGTAAAATGACTATTAGGTTTCCACATTCATGCACAAAGTGCTTGAGCTTTTTAAAGCTTTCATGTCCTGTCAGAGGAAGACCTTCCCCCACTGAAGGAAGTTTAATAGGAACAGTGGAAGACAAGAGAGTGAAGTTGCACACTGACCATGACATAAGCCATGCATGTGCGGCATTTCTGTAACGATGAAATAAAAAGCAACAAAGTAAGCTTGTCCTTTATTTCCACTCTTGAATAGGATTGAGTTTGGAAGCCTCACAATGATCCTTAAAATCTCTTTGTCTCTTTTCCCAGTCTTTTTTATCTTTTTCCATTTTCTTACCATCCATATCTTCTAGATCCTCTTAATCACTAATCTGTTACCCTTCAGAGCTCATCTTTCCGCCCTCAGCACATGGCGCTTTATTTGTCTTCTCATGTCATCGTTCTTTTATTTCTCCATTGCGTACATTCACCTACATTCTTTCGCATATTCTTATTCCAACAGTGTCTAAGGATGGGAGGAGTTGTTCTCTGTTACACGATTATCTTTGATTTCTGGGGTTGATCATTTATGTCTCTTAACATAGCCAGTAATAATTTTATTGATTGTATCCTATACAATCAATATCCTATCACATATTCCTATAATCTTTATTATACCCTCTACACACACACCCTCCAAACACCATTATCAAAATAACTTCTCTTCCTCCTCTTCCTTTCTTTTCTTGTAACTTTTTTCCTTTCTTCTCCTTCTTCTTCTTCTTTTTCTTCTTCTTCTTCTTCTTCTTCTTCTTCTTCTTCTTCTTCTTCTTCTTCTTCTTCTTCTTCTCCTCCTCCTCCTCCTCCTCCTCCTCCTCTACTTCCTCCTCCTCCTCCTCCACTTCCTCCTCCTCCTCCTCCTTTTCCTCCTTTTTCTACTTCTTTCTTTCTTTCTTTCTTTCTTTCTTTCTTTCTTTCTTTCTTTCTTTCTTCTTTCTTTCTTTCTTTCTTTCTTTCTTTCTTTCTTTCTTTCTTTCTCTTTTTTTTTTCTTTCTCCTCCTCTCTGCTGATGCTATTCGGTGGAAACTGGCTGATTTCGTTACAGTCTCCTCTAATAAATCATATGATGGATAGATAAATAACTTTCCTTTGAGTAAAATCATTAGTCTGAGGATTTAATCTTCATGACTATCTTTGTTATGAAAAGGAAACAGGGAAGAAACAGCCCCTAAATTTTTGTCTTTGCCACAGTCAAAATAGGTCAGGTACTGACCTTCAAGTTTTCAAGTTTTTACCTACCCCATAGATCAGAAAAAAAATCAGAAGATGAATAACTGAATGACTATAGGACATTATGACTTTATATTCTGATGCTATTGATTCAATATTCTGATGATAAATAAATTAAGAGTATGACTTCCAGATTTCCAGATTGAACTTTAAAATTGCATCTGAAGCGGTCTTGTGATTACACAGTTGGTTTGAGCACATCTGTACCCTGGCTTTTTTTTTCTATTGTCATTCCCTCTCCTCCATTTTGAAGAAGTAAATATATCTTACATACAGACTCATGTTTAGAAATCTCTAATCTCCTTTCTCCTCAGATTTATTGAGGTATAATAGACAAATGAAACTTTCAACTTCTTGAGTCCCACAGATAGCTATAATTTGTATTATATTATTTGGTTTTGATCCTTTGTTGACCAACATATCTCCCTACCATATTCTTCACCCCAAGGTTAGATTTACCAACAGTGAGAATTTGGTTGCCCTTCAGAGAAGATATTATTGTTTATTACAATACTACTTATTATTTCTGATTGTATATTATGCCCATGTAATTTTGGCTAAGTGCTTCCAAGCTCTGAAGCTTCACTCATGGCCTGCTGGCAGAGAGCCCATGAGTATAGTGTTCTATTTGGAGCACAAAGACAGAACAGTTTTCTCTGGGTCACTGGCATATAGTATTGATTTCAGAATATGAATTCTAGTCACTGTCCACCTTGTCAAATACTTGTTGTATTTCTATACATAAACATCAGATTTTATGGATTTCAATAAAAATTGACCCTCATGGCAGTCATTGTAATCTCTCACAAGCCATCTATGCCTTTCGCTAAATTCCTCTTTCTGTGATTTCTGAAGCAGTCTAACTATAAGTCAGAATCATTTTATTTGAATCCTAAGTCATGAAATTCCTCCAAATTCTCAAGTTTTTCTACTACCGGTTCCTATGCCAGTGATTCTAAGACTTGCTTTCTTCATAGGTCTATGAACATTATACTTGTCCCCCTAACAAGAGTATTTGCAATAACAGAACCCAGCATTGGCTTTGAATTAGCTTTAGGAAATCTGAGATCACGTCTCAATAGTTATACAAAAAGACTTTAATTTGCTAATGAAGAGGAAGTGAAAACTACTTTGTCAGTCTACTTCTTTTCAATGTTTTTTTCCCCTAAATTTAGCAAGCTTTTGAATCTCTGAATAAATTATATGCATGGAATGTACAGTTTCAAATAACACATATCTCATGATTTGCAAATTTGAATTCTTCATTCTTTTCAAAATACTGCTAAGACATTGCACCATTCCAGTATTCACAGTGACCATAATTGAAGATCCATTTCCACATCCCTAGTTCCATAATTTAACTCAGGACAGTATAGAAGAGAGTATTAACCTGGGGTGTACCTTACTTGTCTCAGGGAAGCCTCCTGGCCACCTCAAATTCTGAACCTGTTGAAGCTGGCCCAATATGACTTAACCTCTAAATGTCATCGTAGTCAAAAAACACTTTTTTTTTTTTTTTTTTTTTTTTTTGAGGGAGAGAGAGAGTACATGTATACATGCAAACAGGAGGCAAGGCGGGGGATGGGAGAGAATCTTAAGCAGTTTCCACACTCAGTATAGAGCCCATCATGGGGCTCCATCTTAATACCCTGAGATCATGACCTGAGCCAAAACCAAGAGTCAGATGCATAGCTGACTGAGCCACCTCGACACCCCACAAAACACTTTTCAAAACCAAGAAACTAATTCTACAAAGACTTATATAATTTATGTTTATCCTTTAAACAACAGTCCTAGGGAGGATCCTAGAGGTAAATCTGCAAAATTCTTCTTCTTTTCTCAATTTCTTCAAGCCTTTCATTTTCTAGAGATTTTCATTTATTCGCCCCTACCACCTCCCTTATCCCCACCTCCTCTACATTTCCTGGGTATTGTAGCTCCTTCTTTGGATTCCTCCTTTGCTGATTATCCCAGCCTTTTGCTATGCAGAATAATTTAGTACCTCTTGCTAAATTCTTCTAGTTCTCTTCCTCCTCTCAGATTCTGTACTTTTCCGATTATTCTTTCATTCTGCATCACAAAAGGCAGAAATGAAAATAGTTACATATTACTGTCTTTTCTTTTGAGAGCACTGTGAATATTTCTGCTTTTACTATTTTCTTGTCACAAAAACTATACCAATCAAGAGATATAGATTATATGAGGGTGTTTTCATGGGATTGATTAAAATCTATCTGAAAATGGTCATTTTACCAGATACCTATCGGGAAGTCTAAACATTTGTGGAATTAAAATGAGTCTACATTTTTTTTTATAAAGTTAAATTTAAATGGCAGTGTCATGGTGAGAGCCAGTGCCTTTCCAATACTTTTTTTACTTTGATGACATTTCCAAAATGAAATATGTCTCTTTATTTCCTGGGTTACTCTATTAGTGTACAAATTAAGTTATAGTAACACTTAGGGAAATAAAATTGAGCTCTTTTTTGGTCCACTGAAGGACATTCCCAAGTGTCCGCGTCTCTGCAAATATATCTGGAGTTTCCTAGGATAATTTATGTTTTTATATTTTCAGTCCTGGTTAAACTGGTTTTTATTCTCTAGAGGTGGAAAGAAAATGCAGATGGGCCCCTTAAGCCTTAACTTTTCAATTCCTGGTCTCAAAGACAGCTGGACCAAGGACATAAAATTGCCATGTCCTTCTCAGTCTATCTCATAACTACTACCACTGCGTTTTTAGATGTGAGAGGTGTAGAATTGTTGCGTTGTATTGTTTGTATTATTTGAGGACATTTGAATTTGTTTGGAAAACAAGAAAATCAAATAAATAGAACAATAGGAAAGCCTTCTATGTTCAGTAAGGATAGTAATTAAGTAAATATTTTGTGAGAAACAAAATTCATAATGTGTAAGGTACAGATAGTAACTTAGTAAAGCTGGGGAAATATGATTAAAAACAATATCATCTCCCAACCTAGAAATCATCTCCACAAAGGTAGTAGAGAAAGAAAACAGCTGTGTTATTAAATAAGCATTAAACTAGAACGTGATGTACATCACAGGTGATCCACTAAGAGATTACTCAGGTGGAGACCAATCTCATTCTTCTATATGCTTAAGCAGATACAACCGAATATTATATATGTTTTCAAGATAAACAAAAACTGATTCTCAAGACAGAGGACCTGAGAGCACTATCCTGAATTTATTTGGTAATTGGGGTGACCACTGTGTTAGCTAATTGGCTTTATTCAGAGGAGAAACAATTACACTGATTAAAAAAGTAATACACGTAATGCAATATTTCCATCCTTCTATATATTGGGTAAAATCAACATTGTCCCTTTTGGTATGCAGACACCTAGATGCAGGGTTTTTTTATTTTTTGTTTTTTGTTTTTTTGAAAATATAACTAAAGAACATTTATTCATTTTTTCACTAAGACTGTCTTGAGGACATAACTAAACTGTCACCTCCGCCCCCCAACCTGAAGGGTTAGTACAGTGAATGTTACAAAGCAATATAAACAGTTTGAAGGACTGGAACCAACATTAACTGACAAACAACTTCCATTAAATTATCATAAAAATGTTTAAGTAAAAAAAGGTGGGGGGGGAGGGAAAGGGGGCGATGGCGGTTTCAGATTAAACAAGATCCTTACATTTCCTCTAATACATTCAATCCTGACTAGAGTATACCAAAATGGAAACAGGATTACTATAATACAAAACTTCCACTACAGCACGCTGTACACACCTGTGTTCCAAGCCCACCCCCATCCCCCTGCTGCTTCCAACTCCACTATTGTTCTGTCTTCAGAACTTACAATGAAGGATGATTAATAAATCTCCTATTTCTGGTCATAGTTGAATAAGTACCCTATTTAGTTCAGTTTCAATGCATCATATCATTCTCCCACACCTGAATTTTATATCTGCCCTTTACACATACACATGCTTACTCAAATGGTGATGGTGATTGTCTTGATATTAAGGAAAAATATTTTTTAAATGATTCAACAAATTATGTAGGCTGTTCTCTAATATACTTTATTTCTGGATTTCCTGTCATGAAATCAATTGCTTTTTTTATTTTCACAAATACATTGAGGGTTTGCATCTCTGATCAAGATAAATTAAATCAAAGAAATGACCAACCATAAGCCATGAAACACACACACACACACACACACATTATTTTCATAATGTTTAATAATATCATATTACATATCTTATATAGATTTAAATATATATGTAAAATATAATATAAATATGTTATATTTATATTACATATAATAATTTTGTCCTCATTGAAATAGTCAGTTATTGCAGATTTGAATTTCTTCTCCCTTCCCATTATGTTTATCAGCAACAGTATTTAATTACCCATTGTCTTTAATATTTTTGATCAAGAAGTCCCTTTTTCTTGTATGCTGGGTTTGAGAGTAAATTCAGATATTTTTGTACTGTTTTCCTCCCAATTCCAGCTTTATTAAAGTATGATTTACAAGTAAAAATTCTATACACTTAAAGTGTAAAATGTGCTGATGTGATTTGTACCATAAAATTATTTTCACAGTCAAGCTAATTAATGTATTCATCACTTTAAATATCTGTGGTGAGAACATTTAAGATCTACTGTCTTAGCAAATCACAAATATATAATACATTATTATTAACTATAGTCCGCATATTCTGTATATTAAGTACAGAATATACATATATAAATATTTAATATACATAGTCTGTATATTAAATCTCCAGAATGTTTATCTTCTAACTGGAAATCTCCCCTTTCTCCCACCCCCGATCCCTGGTAACCACCCTTTTACTCTGTTTTTGAACTTTAACTATTTTAGATTCCACATATAAGCGAGATCATGAAGTATTTGTCTTTTTCTCGGACTTATTTTACTTAGGGTGATGACCTCCATTTTCATCTGTTGTTCAAAATGGTAGGATCTCTTTTTTTAAGGCTGAATTCATTCATTCATCAATGGACAGTTTATTTCCATACTACATACTAAACTACTGTGAACAATGCTGTAATGGGCATGAGGATGCATATATCTCTTTAAGACAGTGATTTTATTTCCCTTGGATATATACCCAGAAATGAGGTTACTAGATCATACGATAGTTTTATTTATTTATTAATTTTTTGAGAAAACTCTGCCTTATTTTCCATAATGGCTGTATCAGTTTACATTCCTGCTGAGAGTGTATAAAGGTTCCCTTTTCTCTACATCTCTCCAATAATTGTCTTCTGACATTTTAATAATAGCCATCCTAACAGTTGTTAGGATATATTGTGTGGTTTTGATTTGCATTTCCTTGATGATTAGCGATGTTGAGCACCTTTCATATACCTGTTAGCCATTGGTATGACTACTTTTAAGGAACGTCTATTCATGTTCTTTGCCCATTTTAATCAGGCTAGTTATTTATGTATTTACTTATGCTTTGCTATTTAGTTGTATATGTTCCTTGTGTATTTTGATTATTGATCCATTATCTGATATATAGTTTGCAGATATTTTCCGATCATTTTGTTTTGCCTTCTCATTTTCTTGATGAGTTTTTTTATTGTCATTTTTTGTTTTGTTTTGTTTTTGTTGTATAGAAACACTTAAATCTGATGTATACTCACTTGTTGTTTTGCTGTTATTACCTGAGCTCTTAGAGTCATATGCATAAAACCATGGCCAACACCAATGCCAAGGAACTTTTTACCTATGTTTTTTTGTAAGGAGTTTTATGGTTTCAGGTCTTATATAAGAATATGACTCTTTTTTACACTGATTCAATGTTCACTATACCAGAAGGATTTCTGGTTACACACATTATCTTGGGTGTTAGCAGGCTAACAAATCTTGGTTCCAGGGAACTCAAGATGAATTAGCCTTAGCCAAGGATTACTACTGTTGATCATCTTTTAATCCCTAGCTCTGCTGAATGTGATGATAAATGTTTAGAATTTGCTATGGTCCTTCTAAACCCATTTAGAAGGGATGGAAGTCAGGAAACCCATTTCAGACATCAAAGTCCCTCACTAATATCCATGATGTATAGAGAAAAACTACTCCAGCACTTTTAAAAGAATATGTTGTTCCACTCATCAGCAAAATTTTTAAGACCTTTGTGAAAACTGTGTCTTCGAGCAAGTTACAAAAGAAAGACAAAAATCTGTGTTCATAGCCTCCAAAAAAAAATGTAGATTCTTTCCTGTACCTTTTACTAAAGAATTTCTGGCATTTGAAATCTTTATAGCATGAACTACTGGCAAATCTAGGTCTCAGAAACATGGCAGAAATTGGAAAGGTTAAAACTAAAATATTGAATCCAAATTCTCTGGCAATTACATCTGTGTTAATAAATATCACATAATCTGAAAATTAGAGTTTTCATTTTGGTTGGACTATCTCAGAATCCATTTCCATAAATCTTCAGATTTATACCATTATGAAATATCCAGCCTCCTCTTCTTGGTGTTTAGGTCCTCTTATAAATTCAGTATGAAAAATCCCAGTTATACTTGTGGCTGTCAAATGTCTTTATTTTTATATTGGAGATATTAATTTCAGCTGATGTTGTAATTTGGCAACTTCAAAATTAACTGGCAATTTTTGCTTTCTGTGTCCTTCAACTCTGTGCCTCTAAATGATAAAAATGTTTTTACCATGTTCATGAGCTCTCCTTTGTCTTCAGTGTATGATTTGACCTGAACAATTAGGGAATCAAGATTATAGTACTCTTTTCTTAAGCCTTTCAGTGCTGTTAGAAGTAGTTATTACATGCAATAATTATTGAGTTCCTCATGCCCTTTATACTATTTCATAAGTAGCTCATTTCCTCAAACTCTGTCTTTTTTCGAGGTGATATAGTGATTCATGAAGTTGTAGTTTCACCTCTGCATGCCACAGGCTTCAGGTTTTTTGTCACTAAATTTTTAAGTATGTAACTTTCACTGCCTTCCAAATTCTTCCTAATTGTTGTGGACTTTGTTACTACTGCCAAACTCAATTCACAATGTCATAAGAGCTCTTGGTTTCAAACAACAGAAATTAATTCTAATCAATTCAAGAAGAAGTATTTGTCAGAATCACAGCAGATGCTCAACAAAATTTATTGGACATCTGATAAATGCGGGTTAAAAAATAAGGGTGTAAGGGAACTAAAGTCTAGACATTGCATTATAGAATCGGTGTGTTCTCTGAAATGACTGCTATGAAGGAAGTCCCTACTACCATGTCAACAGAATGAGTACTCTGCTACCATCAATTCAGCTTCAGAATTAACACCAATACTACTACTGGAGAAGTGAATTTTAAACATTGCTGCTCCTCTTAGTCACTTTTCAAGATACAAAATCTCTTGTAGTTATACTTCTTTAGCTGAGATTAGATTAAGTGCATTATGTAGAGATAGATGTAGAAATTATATCCAAGTATGTGTGCATAAATAGAGATATCCAAGTACAGCTGATAGATAGGTAAGAAAGTGTGTGTATATTGTATTATACATAATATTTTTAAATACCATAAAGTGTAGGCACAAAAACAGGGGTCAGAAAAAATATTATTGTTTATGCAAAAGGGATAAATAAAAATAAACACTTATTGTGTTCTTCCCCTAGATGTATTTATAATTTACTTCTTAACTGTTATTTATTCTCTACTCTGCCCAGCTAAGTGAACTAGATACAAAGAAAATAAAGGAAATAATTCTTACTATAAATATGGCACATTTAGATCGTACCATTGTTATATATTACATGTACAAAAGTTATAAAATAAAACTACAAAAGAATAAATAGAAAAAAGTATTTGAAAGAAATAGATATGCATTATCTTATATTTTCATCAACATAAAACGTTATCTAAGTGGCCTTAAAATAATTGTTAAGTCAAATGATATGCAGTTTTGAATAAATCACAAAGAATGTACTTTGGGGCATATAAAAGAAAAAAATATATATATACAGAATCATAGAATCTTAGAGGTAAAATTATACTACTTTCTAGTACCTATTTTTTTTCTTGTTCTGTTTCTTTTTGATATCATTCTATGACATAAACACAATTTAATACAATTAAAACTTAGAAGAGTAAATTCCATGCATTTTTGTTCATTGTTACATATTTTTGCTTTCCAATCATTCAAAATAATGACAATTAAAATATGAAAACATCTCTAATAACATAAAGAATTTAGTAATCTTATTGTTGAATAATGTTTTCAATGAATATTTGAGAAGACTAGAAGCTGTAATACTTTGAGCATTCTTGGTTAAGGGTAATATCCAATATGAATGGCACCACCATCGATACTACATGTCCTCTCTGACTCAGGATTATTATGATACCATCTTAGCTTATTCGTTAGACAGCTATCATCATGGGAGATGGCCATTGTAGTGATTTATTAGTGAGTATCTGTCAGATGAATAATCCAGAAATGCCTGTTGCAAAATGCAATTTATTAGATAATTGATATTCCTGTCTTCAGAAGAGGTCTTTCTTTTCATGTCTCTAGGTTTAACTTTCAAATTCAGTGAGCTGTTATTAAAGGTGCCAGAGTTTTAGAACCATTCCATGCCTTTATATTTTTAGAAGCTCAACTGGTTGGATTACTTTAACAGAATCAATCACATACATCACTCAATATAATAATTCAGTACAATCTTTTGGTCTGACTTAATTACACAGTCAAGACAGATAAAATGGCTCCCACCTATTGACAGGGAGACTAAGAATTCCTAACTATGCTTTGGGATTTGATGTCTCTTCAGGCAAGTCAGGTCATTCTACTGAAAAAAAAAAATCTTGCTTTCATATGAATATTTAAAAAATAATAAAACCCAGAGGGGGAAAGAAAAAAACTAAATTGAAAAATTCAGCAGCCTGGGTTTCTTGGCTCTGAGCAATGTTATAAATTCATTTCTGGTAGTGGCCACAGAAAGCAATACAATCAAGTATTGCTGGAGTTTCATAAAATCATTGAAAATGAGGTAGATCTTTGTGAAATTTTCTTGGAAGGTAGGTGGTGTCAAAAGCAGAGATTCCCAGTGATGGACACAGGTACTGAAACGTGGATGTTGCTGAAGGATTTGTTTCACTTAAAGATTTGGAGCCTAGGAGATGTACATGTGGTGCACCAGATTCATAAAAGATCCAAGGCCTTTACCCAAATAAAAATAATAATAAATGCAATGAAATAAGTTATTCTGGAGGCAAAAATACATTATACACTGAATGTTGGAATAATGTTAAATACTAACACTGAATGAGGAAGATAAACCTCCCAAATGAACAAGGTCTAGTTTACCATGTTTTCTATAAATTGGTGGGAAACACTCCATCTAAAGTTTAGATCCTTTCCATTTTCTTAGTGAAACTGCCCCATCCTGTAGCGTTTCAGTGTATGAATGAGAAAGACAATAAAGTGGCATCATAATTCATGGCTATAAGCACAAAGGAAACAATTTTATTGGAAAGGGAACCAGGTGGGTAGAATTTCATCATAGATTTGATAAATGGTAATGAATTTTCCTTTTAAGGAAGTACCAAACGCCAAAACCAGAAAATACCACCTGTGCATTTTCCAACTCAACAGAGAACTGTGCCCCTTCTTAAAAACTTAGAAGCTGGAGAACATAGTATTTTCAAGGAAATTTCACATGAGTGAAAGATGTCTAAAAACTTGCAGTTTGACAATTTAATAATTATAGTCATTATACAGTGTCTTCTTTGACAAAATCCCTCTATATGGTTAATACACTACTGAGGTATCATTGCTTCTCCTAGTCGGAGAACTTTATTCTTAATTGTAAAGCTTTCTTTAGGGAAGAACTTTACTTTTCTTATTTGACTTCTATCATCGAATGCCACAATGTTTGGAATAAAAATGAAAGCTTCTGACAACCAGAAAATAAATGTCTATCAGATGACTTGATGCTGAACATTCCACAGTATCTATCTACTGTTGTGTGTCCAGGTAATTGATTATTACATATTGGGAATGTAGAAATGTAGAAAAAGTATTGTGGTTATAGAAATCACTTTTGGATGCTGAAAGAGGCTACCAGTGGAGATCTATCTGGATTTCATGCAGCCCAGAGATGAATGTTGATAACTCGGGAATTATTTCCATAGCAACAAAGACAATAATACAAAGACACCTTTGAAAATACCGAGAATGAATATTACCACACATGTTCTATCATGTAATTATGGAGTATGAGGATGGCAACAGGTTTTCAGAGATAAGAAGAAACATCCACTTGTTTTTATCTTTGAAGGAACATTGGCAACTTATTTGCGGCTACAATAGATTGATAGATAGATAGATAGATAGATAGATAGATAGATAGATAGATGACAGATCGACAGATGAGACCTACTTATGACAAGAAAACCAACAAAATGGAACATATTGAATATGCCAGTGAAAATGATTGTTTTTTTATCTGTTTTGCATACTCATATTACAAAAAAATCTATACATCTCATTATATTTGGTTAGCTAGTATTATGCCTTTGTAAATTAAAATATATTCTTATATAGTAAGTTTAGATGTACCCATTTTTACTAGGCATTGTTTCAACTCATTATCGTGGGATTCAGAATAAGAAGCCAGGAGCTGATGTTGTGAGGATTGTTACATGGCAGTAGAGTGATCATTTGAGCATGGGAGGCTTCCATTTTGAGTTCTTTGCTTTATCAGTTATGCGACTTAGGCAAAATGTTTTAATTGCTTTGAGCCTTAAAAAAAAAAAAACTCCTAAACAAAAACATATTACTTTTTATGCTTATTGTATGATTATTTTAAGGAAAGGTATATGTCAAGTGTTGGTACATAGCAGACTCTCAGAAAATGTTAGTCTTTTTCTGTATTTCTTTTATCATATGGCCTGATATTTCATCAACTACTGATTTATTGCTAATAATAAACAGCTTCACTTAAAATTGAAATGTCTGTGAAGATTAAGATTTTTGTATCTTATTTTCAATTAGTTTAATTAGGTTACTTCATGGTCTTATCTAAACTCAATCTCCAAAACCGACTATATTATCTAGAATTTCTATAGGGATGGAGGGAGCTGACGGATGTGATTTCAATGTACAGAACCAGAAAATTCCATATAGCTTAAAAGAATTGAATTCAGAATTTTGAAGGTACTGAAAAAGAACTTTTAAATATAGAGTAGTAGCTGATCTGTTTACTTATAGATCTGTTCTGATTGGGTTTTCACATGCTGAGGTTCTCTCCTTATCACAACATGCTTATATAAGAGGAGAAAAAAGGAAGGGGTGTGGAAGGCATTTCCCTTCAAACAGTTGCAACATCTTTTTCATATCTGAGAGCAGAAGTGAGAGAGGCAGTTCTTCAGAAAGATTTCCTTAATAAATAAAGTACGATCGGAGAATTTAAGAGCAATATGTACAGAGCAGAGAACTAAATATTTTAAAGATCTGGTTTTTAATCTACTGGCTACTGCTGAAGTCCTATCTTCCTTCTTCTCTGGAGCTCCCAAGATTTCATCCTCGTCACATAGAATCTCGTTTCCTAATTCCTCCAATACAAGGACATCCTAGAGGAAATTGAGATTCCGAATATGGTCTATTGGTTTATCCATTGTCTCCTTGCTGGAGAAATAACCCAATAACCCATGGAATAAGCACAATTTTTTGTTTTGTCATAACTATTTTGCAAATAAGGAAACTGATACGAGGACTCCTGCTAATAAGTATTAGAGCTGGAATTGGAGTGTAGAACATTTCTTTTCAGTACCTGTGCTTTAAAATACTTATTTTTGCCCTCTACTCATTAAGTAGAACAAAATAACAAAACTGGTAATCGCACCGGTTACAAAAGAACAAACTATCATGACTAATAAACCTAAGAGTCTTTTAAAACCGCATCCATTTAAAGAAGGGGAACCACAGGTAAAACCTATTACTATGAAACATTATCTGTAATAATCCTCATACCAAAAGCTGTCTTTTAACGTGATGTCATTTCCAAGCATCCATTCAGTATTTACGATGTTGCTTTGCTCTGGCTGGGCAGTGAAAACTTGTGGTAGAGCCTAAATGGTAGGTTTTAGAGAATTTTTAACAGTGGATTCACTTTGTCTTACCAATTTTGTAATGTATGTATCAGACAGGATAACAGGTGATCAATAATATGCCTGAGTAATGCATAGAAATGAAATGTCTGGAGTGTGCAGGCCTTACACACACGTACACACACACACACAGAGTCAGATTGGATGGGTTCTCAGCCTATTGGGAACATGCCAGCAGCCTGCTAGTTGCCCATGGACCAGACATGAGAGCCTCTATATGTCTCCAGAGCAGACAAGGCGACGCAGGGTTACTTTTTGAATTCTTGAGGCTTAGTGCGTCCATCTCCATGGGAGCCCACACTGCCAGGTACGCAGGATTTCCGTTCAGAAACTGCCCAGGGGTGGGAGATCCCCTTGTGCAGCTCTCTTGGCAGCAGATTACAGGAGTGCTTCTGGCACTGCCCTTCAGCCTCCCCACCAACACCACCCCGTCTGTGTGTTGGCATCATATTCATCTGCAGAATTTAATCTGTGGAGCGGAAGGGCCTGGGGCTTTTCTAAAGCCTCCCCATTTTCCTAGTTGAGAATGACTGGAGAAGAAGGTGCCCATTTTCATGCTTTATTTCTCTTCTTATAATAGATTTGGAAATAACTGGGGCACTCAGCAACAATCCCTGGAAAATCTGCAGTTTCTTTCATAGAGTTCTGATACTGCCTTGGCGATGCATCAAGCAACATCTGAACGAAACCAGAGCCAATGGGCTGACAAAGTCCGAGGGAGGCACCTTCGCTCCTTTAAATCATGCATTCTTCTTTATTCCTCTCTTCTGAATACAAATAAGAATGACTGGTATTCTTTCTGAATATTAAGTCTAAAGTTGACCAGGTTCACAGAATGCTAGCTCTGAAAAGAATTTGAGACTCAACTGCTATTTAACTGCTTCAATGTAATAGCAGAGGAAGGCATGGGGCATTCCCAAGGTCACAAAGACACTAGCAAATCTGGAGTCCAGGCTCTGCCTTTATTCCCGAGTCTGAACACGGTATTCATGCTTCTAAATTATTGCCTCCCTGGAATTAAAGAGTTAGGCTTTATCATAGAACTAATGCATGTGCATCCACTCTCCATATTAATTTTCTGGCAACATTGCCTAATCACACACCATTAGTCAATTGAATCCTAATCCTATTTTGCCAGTTATTTACAATAACATTATTAATCATCAGGACCATGATTATTCTTCAAACAGTAGTAATTATCAGTGTACCAGACACTTTGTTAAGCATTCGTGTGTATCATTTCATTTAATCCTCACAAGAACTTTATACAGAAATCATAAGAGTATTTGAATTTAAAGATGAGGGAACTAAAGCTCAGGAGAAAAGGAAAATGAACAAAATGAAGTCTCTGAAGCCACATGTCTAGAAAACAAGGTCCCTGGAGGCACATGCCTAGAATCGGTATAGAAATTCTAACACAACTCTTTGTGTGTGTGTGTGTGTGTGTGTGTGTGTGTGTGTGAGAGAGAGAGAGAGAGAGAGACCCCATTGTTTATCTTATTTTAGTTTTTAATTCCAGCATTGTTAACATACAATGTTCTAGTA